>NC_079413.1:4127922-4192922 GCF_026213295.1 Gadus chalcogrammus | reverse complement strand
TTACCAAACACTTACTTACTAAACACTGACTTACCGTAGACTTGCTTGCTAAACACGAGCTTGCTTTCGAAACACTCATCACTAATAATAATGACAAAAGATAACTATGCGCTTGTTTGCAGATGCTCAAACCAGATTGATGAATGAACACTGTTCCCACTGAGTACCCTCCACCCACCACCATTACCCACACTCTTCCAGAATAACCTGTTGCACTGCATTGACAACCACGTCCGGGCTTTCAGAGAAGTTTACGTTTCGATACTAACGAGGACAAGTCACGTCCTCGTTGTTTACAAAAGTTGCCGACACGTTTTCCATCTACGCCCATTGTCCCTTCGACGAACCCCAAACCCAAACACGCGGTGGGTTCCTGTCTCTGCGTGGCCCCCCGGGGCCCCGTGTGTGCAGCCTTTCCTGGTCGCCCCGGCCCCTCCGCGTCCAACAGGAAACAGACACCAGTGAGATGACACCGGGGGTCAGGGGGGGGGGGGGGGGGAGCGCTTGTTGACCATTTCTGACAAACTGCTGGAAAAATTGTATCGCGGCCAGCTCTCAGCGGGCAGCGCGTTGAGTGGAGTCACGGGCGGCCCCACCAACTCTGCTAATGCATTTGGACAAGAGGGTCGTGACACACACACACACACACACACACACACACACACACACACACACACACACACACACACACACACACACACACACACACACACACACACACACACACACACACAGTGACCTTTCCGTTAAGTCACACTGGACACGTCGGATGAATCAGAAAAACACGGGTAAAAACAGCAGCAAAAACGGGAACAAACACAATAGGTCCCTTTAAACTGCTCAGACGAGTATTCATACAAATGAAATGCAGACCACTTTATAAAAACGTTGAATGCATTTCAGGTCTGTCGTTATTACGAAAAGCATAAATAAAAAAATGGCATTCACTACTCGCATAGTACACCACAAACGATTGAGCGGAGTGATTTTAAAATTGACAGGGAAATCTGTCATATGCACACCACACTGGCGGCTCGGCTATGAGTGGAGCTACGCCTGCCAGAGTCTTTTACAGTCCGAATCCTGACATGCCCCATAAGGCGTCTCTCATCTCTATTTCCCCCTCCAGCTCAAACCTGAACGATTGACTGGTTGTTTTGGCCACAGATTTAAAAGCTTTTCTGCAAACCTAAAGCCAGGCTCGGTTCTCTATGAAGGCATCAGTGTGGCATCAGGAAAGAATAAATCGAAAGATGAATACCTATGAAAATCTGAAATCAATGGAGGCTTGAAGAGACCTGTGAGGGAGTGTGACAGGGGGGGGGCTTACTTTGCTGAATAAAACATTGACACGGAGCTTTCATGTCACCCCCGGGGGGGGCGCGGGTGTGGAGGGGGAAGCCCGATGTGGATCGCTCCACCTCCAACGATACGCCTGCCCCCCACCCCCCCAACCGCCCCCCCCCCCCTTCCAGAACCAACCGCCAGTTCTACCCGGAACACGCCGGGGACCGCGGCACACATAACTGGCGCCGGGGAAATCTCTTCAAACAGCTGCTGATTTCCCGAGAGAGCCGACCGCAGCAAACAGGACTCGGTGACTCCGGTCACCAAGGCAACCGTCTGTCAGGGGGCTAGGCGCCGATTCCCTTGATGACCCTCTCAATATTTATGAATCGAAAGTCGACGCCATGATGCACGCACGGGGGGAGTTATGTACACGGACACACAACCATCGAGTTAGTTGGCTCTCTCTCTGTATCTCTCTCTCTTTCGCTCGCTCTCTCTCTCTCTTTCACACAGCTGCCATTCACAATTCTTGACTCGGATGAAAGTCTTCAGTGGTAGATTTCGGAACAGCGGTCATGCATAAATGATGCGTCACCACCCTGGTTGGTACTGTACCACTGGACCCCTTTCACAGATCGTCAATAGTCGGGTAAAGAAACTTCCTGTCCTTCTTGTTCTAACACTAGGTCGGCTGTATTTATGTCTGTGGCCGCAGCAGCATGGTCAATGTGAATTATCTGGACTAGCTGGGTTTATACTGGTGCACTGCCAGACCGAGAGCAGACAGGACTCAACGGGTTGGGCTACACCGGTGTCTTGCGTGCTGTGAAAAAGGTCCACTGTCCCCGCGCGTCTCTCGAGTTTCCTCAGCCGAGGTTGCCCTTCGATGGAGAGAAGAACATACGTCTGCCAACGCACCGCACGCTAGCATACCACTGCATCTCCGTATGGATGACAGAATGGCAGGCAATCCTCTTTGTTGTTTTAAATAGGTCTTCGACTAAATGATCTGCTTTTTAGGTCATCGTTCACCAAACTTGAGTGCGGTTAAAAAAAAAAAAGATTCTGAATATTATAACATGCATCTTCCTCTGCATCAACAACCAGCACCATCAAAATCTAACATTTTCACTACCATCGTTATTCTTCCTCCCACCAATAGGATGGCACCCACTTCCCAAAACACCTAACATTAATTAATGAAACATTACAGTGCTGAGATTGGTTGCGTTTGTGTGAAATCTGGTGTGTGTGTGCATGCATGCCTGTATACACAAGTGTGTGCAATGTGTGAGTGTCCATCCATATTGAGCCTTCAAAAAGCTTGCATGTTGGCCGGGAGAATTGGTAGCCAGTGGTGAGGCCAGGACCACCCTGTGAGTGTGTTTGGGGGGGAAGAGAGAGAGAGAGAGAGAGAGAGAGAGAGAGAGAGAGAGAGAGAGGAAGGAGAAGAGAGAGAGGAGGAGAGAGAGAGGAGAGAGAGAGAGAGAGAGAGAGAGAGAGAGAGAGAGGAGAGAGAGAGAGAGAGAGAGAGAGGAGAGGGAGAGGGAGAGGGAGAGGGAGAGAGAGAGAGAGAGAGAGAGAGATCGGTCAGTACACCCAGCAACTTACCCAGATCTTTGGAGCCATGGCTCTCGCTGGCCAGCTCGCCCATCCTGACCAGGGCATCAAAGTAGCCTTTGGCAGCAAATGTCACAGCTGGAGAGGAAGACACAAGAGAATCATTTCAGTTCCGGGTGTATGGGTTTCAGTTGCAAATGTATGCAGCAATTACATGCATGCATGACAAAATAAAAAAAAGGGTCAGTGCATCTTTAAAAAAAGACACGCAGCCTTATCCTAAATGTCACTGATGAATGTAACTGATCACTCCATTCACAGTGTCCCGGGGAGCTGATCACTTGTAACGGCTCCGCTTTGCTACCACTGAACAAGAGTGACAGTGGGACGACTTCCGACCGGCCCACTATTAAACTTCAAGGTTTTCTGTCCGACTAGTTTAAGGCATGCACGACTGGAAGAATCAACAGTGAAACAGACCACAGGGTCAAACACACCACAGAGTTGCACTCACAACCCCACAAACACACACCAATTTAAAATCACTTGCTAGACCTCTTCCGGATCAATACGAAGGCTGGCTCCATTACTCCACCTGCGGCTCCCCTGGCTAACAACCTAGGCTAACAATGGGCAGACTCTCCTCGACCATGTTGAATAAAGGCAGCTAGTTTGTGTTGTTTACTTGTATTTCTTTGGGAGCCGAGTTACACTACGCACCCCGGCTCTGGTGGACAGATGGAACCAGCGCCCGCAGCGTTGACAGCTGACTGGCGCGAGCCACACTTAGCGACAACAGCCCAATAAAACAAGCTAATTGTAGCAGGTGGATGCGGCCTATAGATAGAGCGCGTCTCTCGGGCTGCGAGCTGGGGGGCTGCGGCGCGTATGCTAATGCTAACCCCAATTACAGCTGACTCAACAGCGGCAGACACTCCCTTCGTCTTCCTGCCTCTGCCATCACCGCCAGGGAGGAGAGCTGGGAACCGTTCGGTTATGCGGGGCTCACTGGCTTATGGCTCTTCATTACGCCCTAAGAGAGTCTCACACTGCCTCGGGTCGGAAGGCTAAAGGTGAACCCGCAGCAAGCGAGTGTGTGTGTGTGTGCGTCATCGGCTAGTGAGTGCGCCGAGAAAAATAACAAGTAATGTATTCCCTGAGGAGTATTGAAGCTAATGGTGTGTGTGTGTGTGTGTGTGTGTGTGTGTGTGTGTGTGTGTGTGTGTGTGTGTGTGTGTGTGTGTGTGTGTGTGTGTGTGTGTGTGTGTGTGTGTGTGTGTGTGGAAGGGGGCAGCTGGGCAGATAAGCTGGCTCTAGCGCGGTCTCCGCTCACTAGTAGTCTCTAATGAAATGTGCAGCGGTGGGCGGGGCGGGGCTTATCAGAACTCTGATTGGAGAGCAGACACGTCAATCTTGCAAGGGGCTCATTGAGGACCTACACCTTTACCAAGAGCCGTCAGTGACGATGACCCGACCGATGACGTAGAGAGAGCCAGTCACCCCCCCCCCCCTCCCCTCCCCCCCAGGAGGTCTGTTTGTGGTGAGGTGCTGAACTGTCAGAGTAATTGCACCATATGGACTGAGGCGAGTTTCCCCCGCTCCTCGCCCCAGAAACAGAGCTCATTAGTCCCCTTGTGTGGACCGGGTCTTTCCAGCAGGGGCTCAGACCGGTGTGTCTTGCCTCCCTCAGTGTCTGGGATTAGTCGCAATGGTGAGGGGATAAAAGGGTTGAGTAAGCCCCTCGGCGGAGGATATCTCCCCCCTCGTGTTTACTCACTCACTTGGAATGCAGAGTTATGTCTAGTGTTAGTGGGGGGGGGGGGGGGGGGGGGGGAGTGTCAAGTGTCAAATTCTTGTCGGGGCCAGGTGGACAATAATAAGTAGTCCATCATGATCAGAATGGAGTTGTTGTGAGGGGTGTTGCCGTGGCGATGGTCGGGGCCGGCGGGAGGAGAGGGGCCCGAATGTGGGGGGCCCTTGCTTGTTTATCGTCTTTGCTTGGTATTTTATCGCCATGAGGTCATCTACTTATTGTGATACCCGGTTTTATGAATTACGATGAGAAGAACGCCCTTAGGATGATCAAAATAGGAGGTTTGAAACATTAAGATGAGAAGGAGATTCAGTCCGATATAAAATGGCTGCATACTTCTAAGTAATGACCCGACAGTTAGGTGTTATTCTGAATTCAAAACCCCTATGGTAATCACAATAACTAATTTAAAATTTTCTATCACCAAGCCTGCTTTAATTTGCTTATGTGAGATATTGCCCCAGTTACCACATGAATAAGGCTAACCAGGGGCGGCCTTCACAGCATTAGATGGATCACCCTCTCTGCCTCGCGTTCCTCTCCTATACAGGCCATGCCGGCTCCTGTAGACCACATGATTGGCCCTTTTTCTGTCAAAGGGATGGATAATTATTATCTTTTTAGCTCTCGGTGAACAAAAGGAGAGGGTAGAAGATGGATCCAGAGATAGAGACAGATAAACACACAGAGAGATAGACTGAGAGAGAGTGCGAGCGAAAGAGAGAGACGCAGGATGGGGAATTGGCCATCGGCCCGAACCTGCGGCGAAAAAACAAGGACAGTGGAAAATAAATAAATAAATGAACAAAATAGGATGAGAAAAAAAATAAAAAAAGGAGAAAACTCACTGGCAAGCGCCTTCTCGTAGCTCTTCCCCATGGCAACGAAGTTCCGTAAACAAGGGTTGAACTGCTCCATGATAGTCTGTGAGGAGAGAGACAGAGGCACAGATATTGGTGGACGGACGGACAAAAGGAGTACCGGCGGCCCCTGTCATCACAGGGGCCGCTGCTGCCGTATTCTCAGGGAATCAAAGATCCACTCGCCCCTGTGGCCTCTCGTAAACACTCTTTTTACGTAACCCGTGGTAAACCGTCAGACACATTACCATGGAAACGCAAGCGTGGCACACAAAGGTCTTCAGGGGAGGGTAGCTGTGTGTGTGCGAGTGCGCTTGCATTCACAATAAAAAAAATATATCAAATCAGTTATCAGGATCGTTCCTCTCCGCCCACGTCTCCGCCGTAGGGCCCGTAGTACCGCAGTGCACGGTGGGGGAGGCGTCAGGAGAGGAAGTAGTTCATAATTACGACACACCGCAGAGGTGGAAGCAACACTCAAGAGGAGCCGCGTGATACAGCGAACGCCATCCGATCTTCGACGCCAAACAAGCAATCCCGTTTTGTCCAGGAAGTGCCACCTGCGTGACGTCGAGTATGTAGGGCAGTGATGAGAGATCTGATTGCGGGGGGTGTCAACGCACAGGAAACAAAGAGATGCCTGACACCGCACCGCCCCCCCCCCCCCCCATCATCACCACCACCGTCCATTGTCGTCATAATTCCCTTCTCCCCTCCCGTCCTGTCCTCGCCACTGACTGTGCCGCTTCTGTCCTCCTCCAGGGCTTCCTCCAATTAGTGGGTCCCCAGCCAGCGAGGGAGGAACTGCCAGGGGAGACAACCAGCGGCGGCAGCAGCAGCAGCAGCAGCAGCAGCCCCTCGCTGCACTAGCAGACCGCTGCTGCTGCTGCTGCGAGAAGGAAGCTGGTTCATAATAATAATAATAATAAGAAGTATAACAATAAAACCAGCAAGCCAGCGGCAAAGTGTTCCGGAAGACATTTAGTGTGGAGGCTGCCGGCATTGACCCGGGGACAATTGTAGCGGCGGTTTTCGGAAACTGAAATAACATCCCAGGTTCCTGGACTCAATGTGCTCTGCGTTTTGTTAAGAAACTATCTTGTAACAAAAGAGTTGAGGTTTCTAAAAAGGATGTGGTTGTGTCTGTATGTGTCTTGGCCTGCTCTGCATTAGGTAAAAATACATAATGATTCAAAGGCTAGTGCCCTTCTGGAAGACAAATAGGCCTATGTCGTCCTTAAATAGAATATGGACTTTACAGACAGACTATAACCCAGGCCAACAGTGGAACAGTAGCCATTCCTGAATCATAGCCTGTCAAGAATACACACCCGTGCATCCAAGCCAACACCCAGTGGTTTGGTTTGTTTGAGATTTTCGGCACCGGCAACCAACCAACCAACCCACCCACCCACCCACCCACCCACCCACCCCCACACCCACACCCACACCCACACACACACACACAAAACTAAACAATATTCAACTTGATGCTAACCGAACAAAGAAGTCAATTATTGGCTTTGTATTTATATGAGACTGAAATCACTCTTCTTTCCGTTAACTAGAATGTTAGAGTGTATACCTGCCCCCACCCACCCCCTTAACACCTCAGGGCCGTTAGAGGAACTTACTCATAGGAATGGTAGTGGAAAATTGTAAACAGAACGCAAGCAAATTGACCCCAACGTCATGGTGGGAAACCTATGGTTTCCCATAGGTTTTGCACACAATTAACCAGACACCATCGTTGACCCAGGAATGGACTTGCCGCACAGACCACCTACCCGGCCTGTGCTATGACATCATTCATGTAAAAGCGAGGTCCACTTCAGCTTGCCGGGGCGTAACCTACTTGAACATCAGTGGAGACTAAGAGCGACACAAGAACAAGAGAACGTAGGAAGCATTCCTAACTGAAGAATCAAGGTTGCATATTACAGTCTAGCACAAATTACATCAATAATTACCCTCTTAAAAAAGGGGGAGTTGTCCATTTATCTTCTGCTAATTGCGAAGACTCCCTTTGGGAAACAGGGCTGTTTCAGGAAAAGAGTTACAGTTACCAGTTCCAACCGTGTTTATATTTACTTGCTTTATGTACCGCTTCCACTTGCATTTTGTAACGGGGGCTTACGCCAACACACGCTAATGGAAGGAGCTGAGCGGGAGATTCCTGGCGATGTAGAACAAACGGAGACGCACTCGCGCACGCTCTCCAAAAAAGGTTAGCCTGTCTCTCTGCTCCGTGGAAGATTAAAGACTCGCCTGCTCCTCAAGGGACCCGCTAGGGAGATGTTTATGCCGACGTCTTCTAACTGATGCTGACATGCAGCCGGTTGAAAGGGAATGTGAGCCGTGTGAGACTTGCAAACGCACACACACGATAAATGACAGGAAAGAATTGCGCGCACACACACACAAAGAAAGACAGTAGTGGTGATTCTAACTGGTGGGCGGATTACATAATAAAGTCAAGGCCAGTGCAGTGCAGCTTCACTATGGCACCGTCTCCCACTGAAATGGCGTCAGGTAACACACACACACACACACACACACACACACACACACACACACACACACACACACACACACACACACACACACACACACACACACACACACACACACACACACACACACACACACACACACACACACACACACACACACACAGCTTTATGTGGAGCATCAAATCAAAAGCTTGAATGGTAAGTTGAAAAAGAGGTTGTTTCCATCCTTTAAACGGTCTTATTGTCGCTAAATCTGCCATTCCACTTTTAAATCGCTCCACATTTATTACCCTAATTGTGGCGGCTAATTGTAAAACTAGGCCCGAGAGGCACTGAGCCACGCGGCACGGAACGCGAAGAAGAGAGGCTAGGAAGAGGAACTCGTTAATACTTTTCGGCGTCAACAGCTGGAGGAAAAGCAAGAGACTGAAAAAGTCATTACGTGTCCCTTCTTCAGAATCACTTCTCCGTGACATTGTTCGGTTACAGGGAAATTACGGAAGAATCCTCAGCCCCGCTGCCTACAGAGACATACAGGAGACCACAATGGTCTACCGGCACAGGTCTCTCTCTCGCTCGACTGAAATTAGCCCTCTCGCTCGGCCACCCCTTCCAAAAGAGACAATCCATCAAGGGCAGACCTACGACCCAAAAATAAATAGAATGTAGTAATGATGATAGATGTGTACCTCATTGTGACCTACATAAATGCGCACACACACACACACACACACACACACACACACACACACACACACACACACACACACACACACACACACACACACACACACACACACACACACACACACACACACACACACACACACAGTCCTTCGCCTCACAGGACATGCTCAGGGATTCACTACGGCAAAATAACACCAACTGATTTGGGCCAGAGGGATTACAGAAGAACATAATCAAAAAACGAAACAAACAATTAGTCCGTTCAACCCCAATCCCTAAACGCTGGCATCGCTGCCTCCCAGAGTCGTGCAGATGCTTTAAATGATACAGAGAAGGCATTATTTGCCACTGCAGTGGGCAGAGGTGTTGAGGCTAGGACAGAGAGGGACAGAGAGAGGGGCAGAGACAGATATGGAGAGAGAGAGAGCATAGGCCAGAACCCTGTTGATTTAATCAAGCCGGAATGTAAAGACAGTGGATGGAGTGGGAGTTGGACTGAAAACAGGGCAATCACGCACACACTGGGTGCCTTTGTTCTAAATCATATCAGCCGCGTGCGTTCAAGGTTCTGGCAGGGTCATCCTCAGCTGCAGCCTCGCTGTGACCACGACTGAAAATGAGAGGATTGTCCACGATAAGTTTCTGGTAAACATACTCACTACCCATGAATTGATAATCACCATCAGCACATCTAACCGCAGGGCTGTTGTATGGGTCATTGAAACAATTGAATTGAATTAAAAGCCAGAACTTCTTGCAATGTGTGAAGGAATAGAAAAGATAATGAGTTGTTTCAGAGAAAAATCGACCACCAGCTCTCAACAAGGAGCTAAAGCAGGACGTTGGGGAATAAATAACCACGTGCCATAGAAGATCATTGTGCAGAAGTTCCAGGGATGGGAATCAAAAAATGGTAAGTAGTGAACAGCAATACAAATGCAAATAAGAATATCAATTATTATTATTATTATGCATTTGTTACTGGATTTTGGTGTGTGAGATTTTGATCTCGCAAAAGATTGCAAAAATCCCCTAAAGCAATCTGATCCTCATCAAACTCGTTCAAAATTAGGAAGAACCTCCTTGGATATCAGGTCTATGTGATGATGATGAACCCGATAGGGAAGGAGAAGTCTGTGTTTAATTGGGGAACCTTAGAGAGACAGCCCAGCTCGATTACAAGAAAATGAGCCGGTGCCAATTGCATCCACACATCATCAAAGCCAATGAACCGCTTTTCAGCGTTCCTTCTCAGACATTCATGTTTTTTCCGACGAGATAACGAGATAAGGATCAAGATTCCTGTATTTCCATGTGCGTACTTTAAATCAAAAATAATCCCTGCCCCCCCACACAAGGGAGACGCCGAGAGTAGGCCATATTAATATTTATGCCACGTGATGCACAGAACGTACATCGGGGGAAACCATGACCTCCCCTTTACAGTTACACTTGCCTAGAAAGAAGTCTGTGCTGACACGGCCATCCAAAAGAATGGCTGTAATTAGTGGTAGTAGCAGTAGAAGTAGCAGTAGCGGAACACAACAGACATTGAAGTACTGAAGAGGTTAAAGAAATGAACCATTTGAAGCCAGTGTGCAATAAATGAAACCAGTAATTCATTTGATGGGGCTTGCTACTTCTTTGGTGCCAACTGATATGTGGACTTGAGTGCAAAACATATTTACAACAATATGGAGCCAACAATACTTCAGGTCTTCAAGAATCAATCTTAGCCTTCTGAAAAGTCTGCCACACACACACACTTATCTCTCCTGCATTTTTTGGAAATACCAAGCTTTTGGAAGAGGCCTAACTCCCCTTGGGTATTAGTAGAGTCAGGGTGACCTGAAGAGCATGCAATTTGTCTAGGCCCATCAATAGTCGTCACGGCAACAGAGAGATCAGTTCTTGTTACAATAATTAAATGACAATATGATGGGAATCAACCAACCAATCGTCACCCTACTACAGCATCCATTTACCTGCCCTTCTGTAATCAGAATAAAAATCTCCATGCTCGCTTGACCATGGTGTCAGGGGACATTTGTTAAGGTTACTTCAGTCCCTAAAAGGTACCCTATGAGACTTCAGCGTCCAGAGAAAGCTGTGCGCGAGGCTATGCTCAGCCATTGGGGGCACGCATCCAATTAAAAAGACTTGGAGCCTCACCGGTTCCTCGGGGGGGCTACTCCTGCAACCTTATCGGAGCCACTTAAAGTCATGGTTAAGGTAAGGTAGCTCACTCAGTATGAGACTGAGAGAACAAGAGACGAGTGATAGGAGCTGACGGTATGTAATGTACCGTTTTGTTTTTACCTATGCGGTACCATGAGGTAGAGAGCTGTAACCACACGCTGAGGGGATTAATCAATACTAGTTGGCTGACATGCCCATTAGAGTAGTTTGTGACCACAGAGTGGGCAGGGGTGCAGGGGTCGTTGGAAAGAAAATGCTGGGCTGCATTTTCTCGATCACTTTGTTTTGTGTTAACGTCAAGCCTGCACAAATAAACGACATAGTGAAATGCACACGGCTGACCACTTCAGGTCGGTTGATTGATTTATAGGTTTTTTTTCGCTTGTGCTGCTTTCACCTTGAGTGAATGAGGATTGATTATTAACATAAATAAAAAATACATTTGCCTATGAATTTATTGGTTGAAGATTAGGTCAATTAAAAATTATTTCAAGATTTTCTTGGGATGACTACACCTTAGTACTGTTTTCCCACATTTGGTGATAACTTTCAAGAGATCCATAAAATAGCCAGAAGAATCCAGTTATCCTCATTTTACAATTGGTTTTGGAAATAGGAGACTAAAGCAATTTGGGCAAAGGCATACCATTGTTTTTACTCCAAATCAAGATGACCAACATGATGATCCAAGATGTAATCCAATTCATTTAACCGACAACAGTCAATCAAGTAAAATGTTCAGCTTTTCGTATTCTGGCCTGAATCATTCTTGGGCATGTTCCATATGCGTCACTGAAAAAATGAATGATGTCCCTTCTTATGTGTTACGTCTTAAGTGACCGAGAGGCAGAGGAAGCTTACATCACCTGCGCTAGTACATTTCAGAAAGGGACAAATCTTTTGTATGGAAAAGAATACATGAGCCCTCCAAAAAAGGAGAGCTCAGTCACATTATGTGCTTTTTGACAAAAAGGCAGAATATGGGACTGAAAGGGAGGTATCTACCCGTTGTTCCTTTGAGGCTAGCAGCGTCGACTAAGGAGACGTTAGCACCATGACACCCAATGTGTTTCCCTTGTACCGACCACACGAGAAACACATCAGCCTTAGCTAATAGACATGGTTAACACCAGCCTACGACTGCCCAGGGAGATTCAGTGTGGGCAAACTGGGTATGCATTACAATTACAATTAGGGCATTTAGCAGACGCTTTTATCCAAAGCGACTTACATCGGTTAATACACACATACATTGACACACCGACGGCAGAGTCAACCATGCAAGGCGACAGCCAGCTCGTCAGGAGCAGGAGAAGTTAGGGTGAAGTGTCTTGCTCAGGGGACACATCAACACTCAGCTAGGAGGAGCTGGGGATCGAACTAGCAACCGTTGTGTCCAATGCCACGCATTTTAAAAGGCCATGAGCATGCAAGGCCCCTAGAAGATGCCTCCTGGCAGGGAGCCTCCCCTACACCATGGGTGGGAGGAGCAGATGGATAATCAATGCTATTAGGAGCTGCCAATGAGAGTCATGGAAACAAACAGCTACCCAGTAGTAATTCTAACTATTACCCCTGGAAGTGAAGAAGGTCATCATCTGAAGCCTCTTCTCGATTCTTTTTTTTTTCCCCTTGTGCTCGTGTAGCATTTATACATCTCCCTTCCTCTATGTGTAATTGCAGCCCCGAGTAGTTCCACTGTAATTAGGGACAATTTCACAAGGATGGTGGACTCTCTCGCACAGACACACACACAGACACACACACATGCACCCTCTCTCTCTCTCTCTCTCCGTCTGTCTGTCTCTCTTCCTCTGTCCATGAGTTCCTGGATTGGGGGGGGGGGGGGGGGCTTAGGACCCTCAACTAAACAGACATGGTTCTTTAAAATCTCACCTGAAAAGGCAAGTCAAAAGAAAACCTGTGCAAAGTAAAAAGGAAAAGAGAATGTCGGTAAGCCATCCACCCCTGCATGCTGAGAGAAGGTGGGTGTGGAGCTCAGTATTCTCTGCTGCATCACAGTCAAAAAGGCACAACGAAAAGAAATCTGCCGTGTGCAAGGTCGATGCGACTGATAGTGTTTCCTGCATAGCATAATGCATCTTTTCCAAAGGCCTGAGGCATCGTGACGTTTTGGAAAGATTTGATTTCATGAGCACATCTCCGTTTTGTTTTTTTTCGTCCAGGAGCCGCATGAGGAGAGCTGCCTTATGTCATGAAGTCCCCGAAGAAGATTATTATGGTGATTGATAGAGTTTAGGAGTGGCTGAGTCTTTGCAACTGACTGCAGGGTAGGTCTTATAGGAAGGAGCTGTTTGTGTATGGATATAATGTCAAGCTGTGGCACACATCTCCATTTAGTGACAATGCTGCTTTGCCATTTAGCCTTCAGAGATCGTTTTCCATCGTATGAAAAATAGGTTTTACCCTTTTCACCACGTTCTTTGGTTAAATACCCCACACACACAGACAACACACTCACGACGATACCCTGACTTCCGTTTTCAACTCCCCCATTACTATCTCTCACTCGTTCTCTCCAACCCTTCACAAACTGCTGGTCTCTACTCTCTTGGCACAATGACATGACAGAAACACAAAAGGATAAAGAGTGTTGTTGCTAAGAGACCACCTGTCCAGATCTCCTGCAGCAAAACCAGGTGCTCGTAGTAAAAAAACCAAAATGTCCTCTTAACACAGAGCTTGTGGAACAATAACCTTCCGTTTGGAAGAAAAAATATTGGATTTAATATGTTTTCTTTTGGGTTTTTTTCCCCTCATACGGACCCGAGCAAGCCTCAACGCTGCCAGGATGATGGCAGTTTGTGTGCGTCAGTTTTTGATCCAGGGGATTGCGAAGAGTCATGCCACTCCACTTTAGGTTTCTCTCATAAACAGCCATTTGAGATAATGGTAGCCGCGCTTGCGGGGGCCTTGTTGACTCTCTGGGAGTGTTGTCCCGAGCGTTTGGATCGGCGGGACACACCCAGCTCTGTGTCCTGGCAGGGTGCGTTTGGTGTCACCGAGAGAGACTCGGAATTCCAGTTCTAGACGTCAAAGGCTGAAACCGTGTACGCCGCAAAAGAGAAACACAGTACGATACCGATTTCTCTAGCGAGCACTTGTTGGCTACAGGTGGAGCACCCCCCCCTCCCTTCCTCCCCTTCCTCCCCAGCTGAAAGCTTTGTGGAGGGGATTTTATCTGTCTGCATGTTAAGAGGCTTGACCTGAGGAACTACCTCTCTCCCCCCGCCAGCAGGAGGTCCCTGAACCGGTGACCCGGCCAGCTGGTCAGGATCACTGTAGCACTTCCTCACACACACAAACACAAGCACACACACTCTTGCACCCAACACATACACACTCTTGCACCCAACACAACACTCTTGCACCCAGCACAACTCTTGCACCCAGCACACACACACACACACACACACACACACACACACACACACACACACACACACACACACACACACACACACACACACACACACACACACACACACACACACACACACACACACACTCTTGCACCCAACACATACACACTCTTGCACCCAACACAAACTCTTGCACCCAACACACACACACACGGGACTAACACCCAAGCAACTTACGGACAAGCTAGTACCGAACACTCAGCACCAATACAAACACTGAGACACACGCACACACTCAAGTGTCAGTGTGGGCGCGCACTCTCACACTGAACGTGAACCCTGACATGGGGGCACAGCCGTGAGGGACCGCTTCAGTCCCAGGCGGGCGCCATGTCTGGGGCCGCCCCCGCTGCGGCGTGAGGAACAAGAAGCTAACATGAGTCACCGTGTGGACGGGGCCGCGGGTTGCCATGGTGCGCTCAAGAGGTTTACGCTCCCTGTCGACGAGAGCCAACTCGATCAAAACCCCCCCCCCCCCCCCAGAAAGGAGTGCCTGGTTGCCGTTTGCCAACTCAACAAGCTCACACAAAAGGGAGTTTAACTCACACCCTCGCTGTTTGTACAATCCCTGCCCTGGTTCGCGCACGCACACACACACACACACACACACACACACACACACACACACACACACACACACACACACACACACACACACACACACACACACACACACACACACACACACACACACACACACACACACACACACACACACCACCAGTGACATGAGTCACCACAGAGTGATCCTCACCTCACCCCCCCGCTTGTCTCCCTTCTCCCCAGTCTCTCTCCCAGTCTCTCTCCCAGTCTCTCTCCCGGTCTCTCTCCCGGTCTCTTTACACGCGATTACTCAGCATCTTATCGTCCTTCTGCATCCTGTAACTCACTGTGGGCCCGCACATGTTGACTCTCAGCTTTATCTTTACGACCGACACTTAGTCAAAAGATCAATAGCGAAAATACGGCCTCACTCACTGCACTACAGGAATGTTTTTAATTACCATTTGTTGGATTTGTGTTCAAACATAACCTGGGGTGTAATATCTGGAAGGGGGGAGGCTTCTGTAATCAATGAACCAACTCCTATGTGACTGACATTCTATTTATTGAATGATTATAAAACGTTCATTATAAAAGGCAATGTGAAGGTCTAGAAATGGTAAACCTGACAGGTATTGAGGAAATACTTGATTGAATTGAATGATCGAAGACATCTGTAGAGACAGCTTGATAACATATGGAAAGAAATACATGTCTGATCCCAGTCTATCGATTGAAACTGTTCAATAATCATTCATCTCAGGGTATTCCTTAGCAGAAAAGATATTTTTTTGACTCAAGCATTGCAAAAAATAAAACGTGGGAGCGATCTAGCTGATAGTCTGAAGGAGCAAGGCTACCAGGGGGAACATGAAACCTATCCAGTCACATAATGTAGCCTCTATTCTTCGGCCAGAGTGTCAGATCCCTGGTGGGGAGAGGAGAGTCTCTCTACTCTGCTGCCCATCACTGCTCTATCTCGGCACGAGTCGGACAAGTGTTGCTCCTCACCCCCAGAGACGAGGCTCGCTGGCGGGGTCACCGTTGGGAGAAGCGCGACGGATCTCTAAAAGTCGCCTTTACACGATTAAGGTGTTGAAGCTTCATGTAAAACAGATGTTGGAAGGTGTGGTGCACGCAGTCACTCTACAAACATTGAATGGAGTTGAATGTAGGCTAGGAGGGGAATATTTAGAAGTGGTTAATGAAACGTTGCCTTCCGGTTTTGGCTCTTAATGAACATGAAAGCCAGTCCATGTGACAGGCGTCACCATATCTGACCTGATTCAGATGAATGTCTATTCCCTGCTGAAAGCCGAGCACTCCTCGGTCACTATGGTCTTATTTTATACTGATTTAGTAGAGGTGCCTTAAGGCGATGGACCAGTGAAAAATAGCAGTGAGAAGTTGTTTGAATAAACATTTTCAAGTGGATTTAGGTAATACTCTGGTTTTATACATGAAACTGACAGAGGATATGGCTGTGGCACTAAATTGCATACTCTAATAAACTAGGGGTGTGTGTGTGTGTGTGTGTGTGTGTGTGTGTGTGTGTGTGTGTGTGTGTGTGTGTGTGTGTGTGTGTGTGTGTGTGTGTGTGTGTGTGTCCAACATGGCAACAGTTGTGATTTAAACACTATTATCAAAGCAATGCAGCCAGCAAAGACGCTGTACAAAGCAAATCGTTAAGGTGCGAACTAGGTTTTCAACGAATGTAGGCCTATTGACATTTTTGCAGGGGTTCACTCATTTTTTCATTATTAGTATTATAATGCATAGATTCGGAAGAGGTTAACCTATATTCGAGGAAAAGGTGGGTCAATTTCTGAAGAACCGGTTTGGATGGATGTTGAAATCCCTAAAAGGCAAATGTTTGCAGTAGCCTACCTGTTGCAACACAAAAGCCAAGCCCCTGCATAGCCACTTGTTATAAGCCACGGCACTACCCTTCCCATAAAGCAAGTTAAATGAAGTGTTCTTGACGAGGTTAAGTATTCGATAGCGAAACACTCAATGTATACTAAAATTCAAATAGAAAAACTCGATTTTAACAGTTGATGTATTCAACGTCAAATGGTTAATCAGTAATAGGTGCGTGA
Source organism: Gadus chalcogrammus (assembly GCF_026213295.1). Lineage (NCBI taxonomy): Eukaryota > Metazoa > Chordata > Actinopteri > Gadiformes > Gadidae > Gadus > Gadus chalcogrammus. The sequence continues at coordinate 4,175,915 of NC_079413.1, read as the reverse complement.
AAGGTTCAGAAGGGTGGCGCATTCCTCAACGTTGAAGGAATTCCGAGGAGATTAAGCCTCTACCCCATCAAGAGAGAAGACACAGAATATTTTAACGATTGTCCTTATCATTACGCCTACATAAGAAATAAATACATCCAAAACTGTGAAGCCGCATCATCGAAGACGGCCATCAACAAAAAAAAATGATCAGCTATACGCACGGCGCTCTTTACTACTGCAATGCATCCTACAGAAACCAAACTTTTATTAATGAGTTCCAACACTACCTTGTAGACATTCTCCGTGATGCGGTGAACCTCGTCGGTGCGAGACATCTTGGATTCTTCAGGCAAAACCATTAACTGTATTTTCCTTGACCAAAAAGGTATCCAGGTATAATGTATAAACTGGGTAAACGGATGACAGCAACACTGGACTGAACGAGGCGAACACACGACTGAGAGAACGGCGGCGGCACCCGGGCAGGCAGGTCTCTGAAAACCTGCTCACAATGAACGCACCCCTCGCCGCCACTGACTGGAGTCGGTATTGGAACGCAGCACTGTAGTCACCATGCCATTCCGTGCGCCACCTCTTGTCTTGAGTTTCCGTGCTTTTGGTTGGCTTTAATCAACGAAAGAAGTGCTTTCATTACGTTAATATGAATATAAATAAACATCTTATACGGCGTTTGAAATTGAAATGGAGCATTCAATTTTTTTTTTGAGAATCTCGGTACCAGCAGATTTATCATCTTGGCTTTAGTTTTAAAGAGTAACTACGTTTGTTCCTTATTATGGCAATTTAACTTTAAAAAACATGATGTAATTCAAATAAAACTACAAGTCGACCAGTAAAGACCAAAAGCCATACAGGTGAATTTGTGACGGTGTGTAGTGTAGGGTAGCATATGATTAACGGAAAGGAAAATCAGCTATTCTTAGTATAGTGGTGCCCTCTTCTGGCCGATATAAAGAAATGAACAAGTCACATCTTCGTCATATTTGACTTTAATATGTAGAAACACTTTAAAATCCCTCATGCCATTCTATTGTGTCCTAATCGGTGTAGTATAATACAATAGTATTTGAACAATTAGACAAAAACAGACACAAACAACTTATGAGGTCATTTTTCACTTGAATAAAATGTACAGTGGAGCAGAGCGCCACTCAGCACAGCTACAGTGCTCATTGTGATGCCAACTGCCGTGCCAGGAAGTTGCTATTTTTATTGAAACATAAAACACTGCCTGGGTTTGCACAAGAGGTGCATGCCGGGTGTGTAGGCCTTCATGTAGAGAACCACCGAGGACTGGTAAACAAAGTTCTGTTGGTCACGCTGCCAACATCTCAGGCATGTCATTCTCCTTCGCCCGCATCCGGTCTACGAACGTCAGAAACAAAATGGAGGTAATGATACACACACATGGGGTAATGATATTAAACTGAGCCATGAGCAAACAGACATGTACCTGGCTGAACATTGGCTGCCTCCGGTACTTCAGGAAGGGGATCCGTGGGAACGTCGGGAAGTTGTACTTCCTCTTCCTGTCGGACAGAGGTCAGTGAACAGAAGGAAAAATTTAGCAGGCTCAAATTACACATGCTACGACTGAGCTACTCTTGTACACGGCAGTACATAATTGAAGCAAATGTGGTTCAAATGTCATTTAACAACACATATCAGTGTCTAATTTTCTGCCCTGAGTTTAATGAATGCCAGGCCTCAGGGGTGATGAGGCATTCTAAATGGGAGGAAAGTGTTTCCGACCAACTTGGGCTAATTAGGGGTTAGATCTGGCCTTGTGGGAGTGCAGTGCATTCCCTTTTAATGAAGGGGTTATCATTGTTGTGGCTAACTTAAGTTTGATCTTCCTCCCGGGGATTAAGTTTAAATGACAAGGGTGAGAACAGAAGACCGGACCTAGCCACACACACGATGTCCTGACCTGTCTGAAGAGGATGCGCCATTGGGTGTACACAGGGGTCTCTCATTAAGTTAATTATGGGTCGTATTGTGGGCTTGCCGCTGCCTACAATTATTACCTTCTTGAGATACGTTTACTTTGTGTTCAGGCCTACTATAGCATCTCTCTAGTTACTAACAAATATGCTGAAACACTGCCCTCCATCCAAAAGCAGGGCTGGGCATTGCCATCCCAAATAACAATTTGAGTCATCTTAGAGTGAGTCAGCTGATTCATACTTTATGGGCAGCTAATTGGTATGGAGTCACATTACGGCCGGCATCAATCTCATGTATTTTGATCACACAACTAGCAGTGATATTAGGGAGTGGTAGAGTTGGAAGACAGAACCAGATGCACCCACCTGAGTGAGAGCTCGGAGCTCGGCCAGAACACTTTCTTCATCCTCCTGGGTCAACGTGCCCGCCAGTAACTCATCGATTTGCTGTAGAAGAATAACCATTTATTTTATGAGTTGGCAACATGAACGAGAAATAGACTGACTAGTACATCAACATAAGAAAAATTAGTGATGTAGGGAGACAGTGTCACTGTACATTTAACCAGAGTTTGAAATGAACAAAAAAGGCTTATACTCATTTTTTAAGACCTATGAGGAAAAATACACAGACATGATTTCTATGCATAAGCCAGGAAATATCTCTCCTGTGGAATAACTTGAGCAGTAAAGTGAGTTATAACACATTGTTATCAGGTCATAAGATTAGGTTAATGCCAAATACAATAATCTGTCATATATATTTAAAAAAAATAGCTGCCATACACCTGGGAGCGGGGGATAATACAAGAGGGGTAAGAGGCAGGAGAATTACCCTCTGATATTCAATGGCTTCCTGAGTCTCATCCATGATTCTCTCCACATCCTCTATGGACATCACCTGACAAAGCAAGCGCAAAAAAAGGTTAGCTTGAGAAAGACCAATTTCTTCAGTAGCTTGGGTGTATGGATTTACTGAGACAGCTTTACACACTGCCTGCCATCGCCCCACTGTAGTGGAGGATTTGCCTCATAATCCATTAATCTCTAAACATTGCATACAGGCTGTGCTGGGAAAACATATTCCAAATGCCTTGTGCGCTGTTCAATATTCCACCAAGAAAACAGCATGCGTTTTGGGTATGCTAACTTGGGAGACTTTACAGAATTAATATTGTATGTGGATAATTCAGTACTTTTGATAGTCTGTCACAAAAGCATAGTGCGTGGAGGGATTGGGAGAACTCATTAAAAAAGTGTGAATTTATAACTCACCTCATGCATACTCTTCAGACAGTCATTTCCAACTTTCAGCCCCTCAATGACTTTCAACTCAATTTGGGTGAACTCAATGTCTTGAACCTGACAAAATGTTAAAAACATTATTTTATGAAAAGGTAATCACAAACAAATAATTGTGACAAAAATGTGTAAGCATATGATGAATAAGTCGCACAATAAGAAAAAAATATACAAAATAAAATACAAAATGTAAAAAAAGAAAATGTTCTAATAGCATTTCCTATTTCATTGTACTTTAGGATAGACAAAATGTAATAAAGAAATGCATACATATGCGTTATACATTATACAACAACAAACCCTTAAACAACCCCCAAACCCTTAAAGACCAATTAAAAGCTAAGCTCTAGCGTTAAGTATCTTACCATGCGCTCCAGATTTGAAATCTGATTATCAGTTTTCTCTAGTAACTGATCCTGGTACCGCTTCTTCTTAAGAAGAACCAGTGCCTTCCTTTTGAGTAGAAAACAGATGCAAAATATGAATGATCGGTTACATCCTTGTTTGTGTCGACAAGTCTGACTGAATGATGAACACAGATGAGTGAAGTGTGGTGCGGCAACACGAACACTGTCAACAGACCAGCTGTCATTTATTACACCATCATTGATTTAACTAATATACAATTATGCAATGTTATATCATGAGTAATCATGAGTGGGGCTTACTCCTTTCTCCCATCTTTCAACAGCTGTTTGGCCAGAAGCCTTTCTTTCTCCAATTGTAGTGTGATTCTCCTCTGGTACTGCTTCAGTTTATCCCTCTGCTGTTTCAGTTGCTAAGACGGCCGACCAAAACAACACGTGTGTCATTGTAGTTCGTATACTATAACACATATTTTCAATCTCCTTGTCCAATATCTATACATACGATACAGTAGGCCTACATATGACTGTACTTTATTCTACATAACTACAGTACACAGGCTGTTCTCTAGCTGCTGAACCCATAGCACAAAGCCAGTGGTTCAGTTATTACGGGGGGAGGGATTATATTATATCTGTTTATTGGTAGGGCTGCGGATGTGTAACAACAATGCCCAATTAGCTGTGACTGTGATGCAGTCAACACCGCATTACTAAGGTATTACTACGACCTACTTAGTGGGAAAAATACTTACCAGTATAGCTCTGTCCTGCTCTGTGATTCGAGAAGGGTGACTCTTTCTCCCAAAAACGTTTCCCATTACGTAAACTCATACCCGCTACATAACTCGTTTTTAACACACAAAGATGTTACTTCTTTGAATGGATTTGACAAAACATATCGCGGTCTGTTGTTTTTTATTAGCATGCTAGGTTGCTAACATAGCCACGCCCTATTCCCCGTGTCGTATGGCAGCCGAGGTGGTACAAAATACTGCGGTCAAGTGAGCCGCCATTCGTTCATCCGCGGTTAAGCCAGCCGTCACACAAAATCTTCGTGCGCCTTTACTCTAAACAGCCTTTGGGTGGTATCTATAAACTCAACAAATGAATCCTATTTAACAGCCCGTTCCCCAGTAAATCATTTAATTTTTTTCGTTAAGTGACCGTAACATACCTTTGTTTTCCGTTCGTTCCTTGCAGAAACAACACAGACAGAATAAGCTTATTAATAATCAGACGGAAATCGTCGAGCGATGTCTTTTGTTCAGAAGCGTTTTTCAATATGTGTGCAACAGTAGACATGCAAACGTTAAAGATTCTTAGAAAAAAATTCCAACGTCATGCAGCTCACTGTGACGTCATAAGAGAGATGACCTCTCCACCGTGGCCGTGTGTGTGTGTTCCTGTCCTGTGTTTGTGCGTGCGTGTGTTACGGACAGTGCTGTTAGCCTAGCAGAGGCGAGATGTTTGCATGTCATGATAAGAGCCAAATTCTATCTATCAATGTAAGCACCAACAGAGGATCATGGGCATCAGGGCTCCGTTTCCCGATAACGATGCTCGTACGATCATTCTCACGATGGATCTTGCAAGCCATCGTACATTTCTTTGGAGCGCTTCGAACGCGCGTTCACTGCACTCACGACACACTGCTGAAATGGGCTCCGTAGGAGGGGGCGACGCAGGAATGATGCAGGAAAATGGGGTTAAAAAGCGTTAAAATATCTCCCCATCAAGGCCATCAACAGAATAGCCTACGAAAAGATTAGACTGCAATAATATGAATGCTAAAGATATTAAAACACAATTGATTAGGCCTAGGCTGACATATGCTACATTAGTCCTTATCCTGAACGCACTACTACATTTTTTCAAGGCATTTTCCCCCCTGAAATAATTACAAAAATAGCTTGTGTGACAACTACATTTATCTTAATGTGCAGCAAAGAGCCGACTATCTGATTCCGCATAAGGTTTCATTGATTGGCGCGCAATTTAGAATCTATGATGTAAAACAAAAAATGCAACATTCCATTAATTCAGTAGCATTCAAACTCAGATTCTGGGCATTGAAACCCGGCTATTGCTGACCCGATTAGGAGAGCTTGGTCTAGAACTTACCCATATTGTTGGGCAGGATGATGTACAGGCCTTTTTACACTGCCAAGCCGGACACCCGCATGCAAGAATGAGCTCACGTCTGAGTAAAGGCTACAAACGAAATTAACTATTTACAAGTGCAAAAACTTCAACTTATTGTTCATTTTGCTGAGCACTTGTTTTTTATCCCGACAAAAGCCTCATAAGGAAAGTTCCTCTGCGTGTCTCGTAGATCGTAGGCCTACCATCTTTCAAGGTATTTTTTAATGTGACTAGTACATAACCCCTCACACGATCAGCAGCTCGCGGATTTCACTTACACCGAAACAGCCTGCCCTGGCCATAATATCCCTTCTTTTCCGGGTAGGCTATACTAGGTTATTAACTTATCCTGGAAATGATAATAGTATATTAAACAAATCCCAGCACCACGCCAAAAGGAGGCAGCAAATCAGAGCTAAACATATCTATCTGCTCATTTCCACATGTAAGAGGGCAACACAAAACAGGTTAATATTTGAATGTTTTATTTTCTTTAAAACAAGCAGGTTACATTTCATTCGTTTTTACACAATCTGATATTTGGAGGCATTTGCAAATATGCTCATAAATTACATGATTTGTAATCCCAAAGAATGAGGTGGTTAATGATCAATATTGGGATCAACAGTGATCACCCTACTAATGTAGGCATTACGTATGCAGGCAGAAAAAGAAAAGTTCCCATTAAGGTCTCATGTGAAACACCACAGGTCTGAAATACTCAGGAACACATGAAAATGGCCCAAAAATTTATTTCACTCTCCAACCTTTTGCTAAAGAGACGTTGACAGGCCCACAGAGAGCCTGGAGCTCACGGGACAACATTCACACACATTCTGCTTCATGAAGAGGTCAGATTATCATCAGACCATAGACATTACATGTAAGGACACTGAACATTTGGCCGGATTACACATAGAAATGCAATCCAAAACAAAATGGGTAAAGATAAAGCATGTTTATTGATGCGGCAAACAAAGGTTCAAATATCCTCCAAAGCACTTCAAGCCCTCAAAGAATGAAACTCAAAACGCAGTTGAGGTAAAAGAAGAAACTTCTAAATTAAAGTGGAGCGACCCAGGGACAAGTCTGGTTTGGGTTAAAGATTATGGATGGTTAACTTTGTGTAACGTGTTTGGACAAGCAAGTTTAGGTTTTAGGCAAGCGACTTCAGGTATTAGGCAAGCGAGTACAGGCAAGCGAGTTTAGGTTTTAGGCAAGCGAGTTTAGGTTTTAGGCAAGCGAGTTTAGGTTTTAGGCAAGCGAGTTTAGGTTTTAGGCAAGCGAGTTTAGGTTTTAGGCAAGCGAGTTGAGGCAAGCGAGTTGAGGCAAGCGAGTTGAGGCAAGCGAGTTGAGGCAAGCGAGTTGAGGCAAGCGAGTTGAGGCAAGCGAGTTGAGGCAAGCGAGTTGAGGCAAGCGAGTTCAGGTATTAGGCAAGCGACGCGAGTTTAGCCAAGCAAGTTCAGGTTTTATGCAAGCGAGTTTAGGTTTTATGCAAGCGACGCGAGTTTAGCCAAGCAAGGTCAGGTTTTATGCAAGCGAGTTTAGGTTTTATGCAAGCGAGTTTAGACAAGCGAGTTTAGGCAAGCAAGTTTAGGTTAGAGAGTCAAGTTACTTTAGGCCTCACTTTATTTGCGGTTACATTTTGGCATTAGGTTTAGAAAGAAGGTTAAGATCCAGGCTCAGGTTTGCTTCCAGCCTCGTCCCTCTAGTCGCTCCCTATAAAGAGGGTTCCCAGCTACCGTGTTAAAATACAACAGCTGGGATTACAGATATGGAGTACAGAAATAAATGACAAAGATTGATTCAAACATTCTTCCCCCAAAATGTGGTGCAACATAAAATGGAGAAAATTATTACTTTCTCTCCATTGAAACCCAGTCATATCTTACGATCTCACAAGGTCCCGCCGCAAGGGGCGGACTTACGATCTCTATAGAGTGCACTGTGTGTTGATGTTGGGTGTGGATTAATGTGCTGGTGTAGCCATCCAGGGATCCTCAGGGTTTATGGGAGTACGGCACACTGGTGTAGTTCAGTACTGTGAAGTAAATTGATGCAAAAAGTAGAATCAGTGTCAAGGGCAATCCAATGTCTATAAATGCAGGAACAGCCCCATCTGGTCTCAATCAGCATTTGATTTCATAGACTTAAATTAGCGAAAAAACAAGCATTTATTTACCGCAATAGTCCTATGGCTGGAGAACCAGGTTTAAAAAAAATTCAATATGAGCCTACAGGTGCATTGGAGTTACTGCATTTAATTAACTTTAATTTAATTAAGAGCACACTAGTCAGTGGAGATGTTCACAGAAAAGACTTTTCTTCAGACCTTTATAAAGATCAGGAGGGATTATACAATTGCCGTTTGACGCGTTAGGTCGGTTCAAGGAGGAAGTAAATATTTACCAGCGTTGGGTCTCTGCACCATGACACCCAGCTGCCGCACATCTGGTCTCCCTTTAAGTCGCCTGAAGGAGTGGTCAACTTAATTGAACCTAAGGGGAATGGGTCACAAGAAAAGGTAAGGATAAATCAAAGCTAAACATAGAAAGGATGAAAACAAGCATTGTCCAACATGGGGTTCGGCGATATTTTGATGTAAAAACATTTAGGTGTACGATCCAACCATCAAAAACAGGCTCTTCTTATCATGTTTCCAATGTACCCCGAGTTGCTACGCCCTCAGCCACCAGGTGGCAGACTTGATTTTGTCAGTAGAAGGAGCAAAATAGCCATCCAGCTTGATTACAGCAATAGTAGAGGAGCGAGTCAAAATAATGCGTTTGAGCCCCTTCAGCCATTGGTTCTTGTTCAAGGACATCCCGCTGATTGGCTGAAGTCAGATCTTATTCTCTAGAAAGTTTGTTACAGAAGAAGCCCCTAGTATCAAAGCAACATACCCGCCAAACAAAACTAACCTTGTTGAATAAATGAAAATGTCTTCAAGATGGTCAATCCAGTATCTTACCGGTTCCACATGGAGTCTCTAGTCGGCTGCGCTGCGGGCCTTAGGTCCGTCCTCTGCTCCGGGACGAGGTCTTGAGTATAAAGAACCAGTCAGTCATCAAGCTGCTTGGTCTCTTCAAAGAGGTGGAGGTTTGACCGCCTGCACCATGAGGACGCTGTGGATACAGTATGGGACCACTTATCAGCGGATCTGAACTGCAGAACTTTAAATCACATCAGCTGTAGATTTATGTACCTTCTCCGGAAAGATGAGTGGTCGTCAGCCCCTGAGCAGTGATCTTCATCCCCAGTGACTCCTTCAATCCTGCTGGAGCAAACACTCAGTTACCATTTGGAGATGACCCAGCTACCCTAGTGTACTCACTACTAAGTGATACAACCCGGTTCAGTGTTTCCCCCAGACAATGTCTTAGTCAAGGTGGGGGGGGGGGTCTTCGGTGAGGGTTTCAGTTCGCAATAATACATACAACCGCCTTTTCAATTGCATTCAAAATGCTTTATGGCACGACTATTGTTTTGAACAGTATACAGTGACAAATTATTTATCTATATTTTTTGTACTTGAGGAAAGTATGTTTTCTTTCCCTACAAGTTTTGCACTTTGTTATTGCATAATTATTTTTTATATATAATTTTTCTACATTGGTAGTCAAGGCGGGGCCCTACTGTTAAGACGGCCTTAACCACACAGTGCTGGGGGAAACACTGCAGCTACTTGAGTTAAACATTAGAGTTTAGTCCCCACATGGCGATACCAGTTCATGGCTGCGCTCTTTTATTTTCTCGTTGATCAGATTGACCTGGAGAAAGATCTTACCTTCCATGGATGAGGAGCTGGTTGGTCTAATCACGAGCCGCCTTCGGTCCTCCACCGCCGGATCCCCCAGCCGTCCTCCACCGCCGGGACCGTCTCCTCCAGGACCTCCACCGGGCCAACCGCCTGGACCTCCGCAACGTCGCCTCATTTCTTCTGAAATGTGACACACGTTCTATTTGCACCCCGGACATTCCTCCCCGTCCATGATGCACTGGAGAAGAGTTTAGCTTTACTTGATGTGGAGCCGCCGCCGCCGCCGGGCCCTCCAGGACGACCGCCGCCGGGCCCTCCAGGACGACCGCCGCCGGGACCTCCAGGCTGACCGCCAGGTTGGCCGCCTCCAGGCCCTTCTGAAATGTGAGACACAAGTTCCAGTTGCACACTTGAACATTTCTCCTCTTTCATCATGGATGCACTGAAGATGAGTTTAACTTTACTGGATGAGGAGCCGCCACCTGGCCCTCCATGCCGCCCCTTCCAGGTTGGACGCCTCCAGGACCTCCAGGCCACCGCCGCCTCCAGGCTGGCCTCCGCCTCAGTCCTTCTGAAAGGCGAATGACACATTCCATTTGCACACTGCACATTTCTCCCCGTACATGATGCAGATAATCAACTCCTCCTCTGCTTTAGCTCCCACAGATCTCACTGATGCCCTACTGTGCAGTCTTGAGTGAGGTATTATTTAACCCAACAGCCAGCCACACACACCTAGCCTACATCCTGGAGCTGGTCCTAGTGGCCGAGAATGCATCTGACATTTTTCAGAACACCTCAGAGTTGCTGTGGCTGAATGTCAAAGTTTTAATTCTAAACAATTCACCAAGCCTAGAAAAAATGTGCAGCTCCGTGTCTCACCGTTCTGCATCCGTTGGGCTGCACGGCTCCCGGCCTTCCCTCCACCTGCAGCGAGCGCCTCCAGACGGTCGCCATGGACCTCACGGCGAGCACCTCCAGACGACCGCCACGGACCTCCAGACGAGCACCTCCAGACGACCGCCTCCATCACCTCTACTGAAACAAGACAAAATCCATTTAAACACTGGAGATTTTTTTTCTCCTCGCTCACTCAGATGTCAATAGCTTGTCTTCTCCCATTCTGTGCGTTCTTGAGAAGTATCATTTCCTATACACTCCCAAACCCAGCCACACATCTAATCTTCATAAGGACACTAGTCCTAGTGGCTGAGAACGCTTGGCTAACAAGCCAAGCACAACCAATGACTGAATTCCAGTTTTATTCTGAACCATTTGACCACGCCAAGAAGGAGTTTATAGGATGTGCAGTTCCACGGCTCACCCGTCTGTTCCTGTAGGACTGAACGGCTCCTGGCCAACATCCACCTGCAGCTCCCAGCTCCAGACCCGCTCTGTTGAAGCCTCTGGGTGTACAATCCGCTCCTGAACAAAAACAACTGTTCATAAATCATTTGGTACTCTGCAATCTTTGGAAATATTATGAAAGTTTTAATTCTACTGCCGCCGGGTCCTCCAGGACGACCGCCGCCGGGCGCTCCAGGACGATCGCCGCCGGGACTTCCAGGCTGACCGCCAGGTTGGCCGTCTCCAGGCCCTTCTGAAATGTGAGACACAAGTTCCAGTTGCACACTTGAACATTTCATCATGGATGCACTGAAGATGAGTTTAACTTTACTGGATGAGGAGCCGCCACCTGGCCCTCCATAACGCCCCTTCCAGGTTGGACGCCTCCAGGACCTCCAGGCTGGCCTCCGCCTCCAGGCTGGCCTCCGCCTCCAGGCTGGCCTCCGCCTCCAGGCTGGCCTCCGCCTCCAGGCTGGCCTCCGCCTCCAGGCTGGCCTCCGCCTCAGTCCTTCTGAAAGGCGAAGGACACGTTCCATTTGCACACTGCACATTTCTCCCCGTACATGATGCAGATAATCAACTCCTCCTCTGCTTTAGCTCCCACAGATCTCCCTGATGCCCTACTGTGCAGTCTTGAGTGAGGTATTATTTAACCCAAAAGCCAGCCACACACACCTAGCCTACATCCTGGAGCTGGTCCTAGTGGCTGAGAATGCATCTGACAATTTTCAGAACACCTCAGAGTTGCTGTGGCTGCATGTCAAAGTTTGAATTCTAAACAATTCACCAAGCCTAGAAAAAATGTGCAGCTGTGCAGTTCCGTGTCTCACCGTTCTGCATCCGTTGGGCTGCACGGCTCCCGGCCTTCCCTCCACCTGCAGCGAGCGCCTCCAGACGGCCGCCATGGACCTCACGGCGAGCACCTCCAGACGACCGCCACGGACCTCCAGACGAGCACCTCAAGACGACCGCCTCCAACACCTCTACTGAAACAAGACAAAATCCATTTAAACACTGGAGATTTTTTTCTCCTCGCTCACTCAGATATTAATAGCTTATCTCCTCCCATTCTGTGGGTTCCTGAGAAGTATCATTTCCTATAAACTCCCAAACCCAGCCACACATCTAATCTTCATAAGGACACTAGTCCTAATGGCTGAGAACGCTTGGCTAACAAGCCAAGCACAACCAATGACTGAATTCCAGTTTTATTCTATAGGATGTGCAGTTCCACGGCTCACCCGTCTGTTCCTGTAGGACTGAACGGCTCCTGGCCACCATCCACCTGCAGCTCCAGACCCGCTCTGTTGAAGCCTCTGGGTGTACAATCCGCTCCTGAACAAAAACAACTGTTCATAAATCATTTGGTACTCTGCAATCCTTGGAAATATTATGAAGCATGAGCTTGAATAGAAAATGTTCAAATCCTGTATAATGATTAATTGTTGTACAAATGTGTATCGTTCCATTGATTACTTTTTTACTTCTATAACATTTAATGAATAGTGGGAAACTACACAAGAAAAGTAAATGAATGCGGTTTTAACGCGGTTATATTAGTAAAGCAAGTCTTACCCAAAAAGTCAATAAATGGTGACCACATTTTATCATTATTATTATTATTAACTATTTAGTGCTTCACTAAATTCCTATAGCAAGTGGAAACGTTACTCTCCTTCAATGGTGATGTTCATGTTCCTCGATATCTTCCAATGGACTCGTTGTGAAATTCTTCTGGATCCTCTGCGTTGAAGTGCGTTGTTCAATTACCAACGGGCGCAATCTAAAATGGTCCGATGCTATGCTATTGGATAGGCCTCGACTAATCATAGCATTGGAACGGGTGATGCAGAAATACATATTCCTCAAAATCTTTGAGTAGGCTAGTAGTCGTTCGTTCTTTTAGTGAGCATATACAGTCTTTAGTTCACCAACTTCCATCTTTGTTGTTGAAACACCTCTACATGTTGCGTGTATCCAACCTCACATTAGATAGCCTAAAGGGTTGCTATTGGTCGGTCTATTTCGTAAAGGGCAGAAAACGTTATATAACGGAGGGGCGCCTGACCGCATATTTGAAGAGCAAATTATATACGAGGTCCGTCTAGTTCCGAAGCTATTGGTGAAATACGCAAAACGAATATTGAAATGTTAATTTTGTCATTTAATTTGCATCTACATTTTGCCAGTGAAGGAGTTTAGGTTTGCCAATCCGAGGTCTAACAGGCAGTAAACATGTTTATTAAAATACAAATGCAAAGTCCACAGAACATACGCGAATAAAAACCACATTGCACGACCGGCGGTCAACAGCAGCAGCAGCAAGTGTATTGAAAGTAGAAAAGTAGTAAAGAGCAGAATAGAATTGGGAGAGTGGTGTGCAAGTCAGACACCGCATCTAACCCAGGACCACCTTGCATATCACAAGCAGCAAACCTTCTACCAGACCAACCAAACACACAACAGGCCCCCAGTCAGTACGGTCAGTCAGACAGGTTTCCACAGAAGGGCTCAGTGGGGTTATGGGTTGAGCAAAAACAGACCCCTTTCTTCCTTCCATAAGTTTCCATCCTGGATTTTTCCGACATGTGGACTGGAGTCGGACATGTTTCAAGTTATCCGTGGATTCCTGAGGGCAGTGAAGTATCTGCAGAAGGTGGCGTCCAGGTCCAGCGGTCTGCCGCATTGACCACGAGATCTTTAACCGAGTGGGACCGCCTCGGTTTGTAGTAGGCCTACAACAGTTTGTGTTCAACAGCGTGGAGGTCCTCGTTTCCATCAGAGTTGCTGCAGTTCTTCCATGCTGCTTCCACAGTGAGCAGAGGACACTTCCCAGTGTGGTGGTCGGTGCTGTAGCGGTCCGCAGCGTTAGTTAGTCAGTCGATCCCATAGATAAACCACTCAACACAAACTACCACTTCCATCAGCAAATCCACATTAACCTCCAGCGGTAAAACATGTAGGCTACAATAGAGGGGCGAGAACAGACGACAGGAGGAGATGGGTAGAGTGTAACATGTGCAGTGCTCATGAAGGAAGTACCCCGCGTTACTCACTGCGTGGTTCCCGGTGGCGGGGGGGTCCACGTCGGTGGCCACGATGTCCGGATTGTTCAGCCCACGCAATCCAATGCAAAAAAAAACGATTAACATCCGTCACGGTGGGGGCGCTTTATGAGGAGAGGCGGGGGAGACGCAGCTGAAATCAATTAAGAACTAGTGACCTCCAGAAGAACGTGATTGGTTGGGAGCGAGAAGCTCGAGACGAGAGACGGCAAAGGCCTGCGTATTGGTAGAGCATTGGTTAGAAAAAGGTTGAAAATGTAGCAAGTTATGGTTATTTATAAAGTACATACTACCACTACCAACACAATGTTATGGGTGAGCAGCTGACTTGCAAGATGTCCGCAAGTGCTGACATTCTAGACGCCGCCGTAAGACAGCTAGTGTTCTATATGTCTACACACGTAGGTGAAGGGTTTTATTTTGAAAACGTTGCGAGATACCACCCAAAGGCTGTTTAGAGTAAAGGCGCACGAAGATTTTGTGTGACGGCTGGTTTAACCGCGGATCAACGAATGGCGGCTCACTTGACCGCAGTTACAAAATGTGTGCAGGGATAAGACGAGATGCCGACCTAGAACGTCATTGCAAGCAGTGATGTAGGCCTACTGTTATCCTAACCTATCTCATCGCACTATTATTTTTTAATATCCTTGGGAACACAAGTCCTTAAGAGCAAATTATAGCAATGTATCAAAATACATCGTATTGATTGTCATTCACCATACAAATGCAAATATTTCCAAATGAAAACAAACGTTGACATATTCCAATTAATGTATCAGGCTACTAAAAGACAATTATTGGTCAATTTACTTTATATGCAAACAGTATATATTGACACATACCTTGTTCAAGTTAACATGAACGATTCAGTTGGTAACAGGCACTAACGGATTGTCATTTAAAACTCTTGATTACAATAAACAACAGGCCTCCCCAAGGGCCTATATCTTTATTCAATTTGGGGACAGATTCATATTAACTATGTTTTGTGGTAGGGGTTTATCCTGACCTTTATAATACAAATGAAAACGCTGATAACCGGTGACATAATTATAAGAGTGAAGTATTCCGAAATGTGTCTATAAAAAAACAACAGTGGTGCATTACTTTGTTTTTGTTCTTACTAAGGAAAAATCTTCAGTACATATAAATAAAATGGAAACGGCCTGGTCTACATTGATCTTCATACAACAAGTCTTTAACAATCGAAGAAATGAAAATTTCCATCAAAGCTTCAGAATTGTTCAATACAAAGTACAACATTGTGACTTCTGGGTTCGATACATTTAATTGATCATAGTTTGATTGCATCCTCGCTGTCATGAAAAGGCCGACCTTGTACATGGTCCCGCTATATCCATGCAGGCCATTAGCTCACATGTATAAACAAAACTCTCAGACAAAAGCCATACTTATTTATTAGTTTGGTCCAGCTCACTTTCTCTTCCTGTGACTAAACGTAAATGCTAACAATCATCCGAGCACCATATGACGGCATTTTGCGACAGTGTCTACAGTCGTAGGAATAGCTACACTGTAAAGACTTCCGCCTACATTACCGCAGAGGCAATCAGTCGTCATCAGACCATATATTTCTCTTGTGTTTTTTTTACCATGTCCCAAACCAGGACCGCAAGATGTGGCCCCTGTAAACAAGAATACAGCGAGAAGATATCCTTCTCCCCTTCGTCCCCAGACAGAGACCCCAGTCCCCTGGCCTTGTGCTTGGCTGTGATGATCCACGGACGACGGCAGGCTACACTTGGAAGTCCGTCCCAAAGTGTCTGATCTGGGCATCCGTCATGGACAGGTAGGTAGTCCTCATGCTGGGGGAATACTGGAGAGTACGAACATAAGAAGACGTTATGAAAAATAAGTCAAAGAAAACCCAGTGTGATGGGATCAGCATGCAGACTGTGAGGATGTGTCTGGCCGTTAAAGCCATTGACGTGTGTTAGGTGCCTCAGAATGAGACGGATATCAAGGTGGGCTGAGACGTCGAAAGCTGATCCCTGATGTCGTTAAAAGTAAAATGTCAGCCATCAAGTATATGATATTCCTTGTACTCTGGTATAGAATAAATCCACATCTTGGAATACAAAATTAGTTTGTAATGTTCAAATATGCAAACATTAAAATCCAAAATTCCACACTTAAACGGGACCTTTAAATTGTATCATATAGCCTACAGTATGAAATAACACAGAACAGACCAAAGGCAAGCTGTGATAGGACAGCATCAGACATTTGTATAATTAAAAATGGGTACTTGGCCAAACGATAAAGAAAGCCCTGGGCAGCGACCAGCACAAATAGAACATGATGGATTGCTGTCCCGGGCGTGACCCGGAGCCAAGAATGATGTTCTCCTCACCCTAATTGGTAGCCTAATTAGTGGTGGATTAGCTGGGTTTATGTTCTGGAGATAAACCAAATGATTCCTGGCTGACCTGCCCAAACAAGCGCTGCAGGATTTGTCCATGGATGCCCCTCTGCTCCAATACACAATAAACACACTTAGTAGAACGCAATTCGCATACAACTGTATATACTTTGGTTTGGTAGGTTGTTAATCATCATTGATCATGTTTTTCTACCCAAGGAGAAAGCTGTGTGTTCATGCAATCGCCACAGGTGACAAATGTGCGTGTTGCATGCAGAAATTGCACTTGATCAGACGGACAAACGTGCCTTGGCAATGTCCACACAAATAAATGTAAATCACTGAGCGACCACCAGATGGCAGTGTTCCATTATTTGTAAAGCAAAAATGCAACCAAACGGTGACTGTCTGAACTCTTTGAAAAGCTCGTGAGAAAGAGCTGACCAGCAAAAATTGTCTGTATCATAATAAAGTGTCACTGCTGTGTCCTGTAGAGATAGATGGTGGAATGGGTTCACTTGGGGCCCTGGGGAGGCAGACCCACCGAGGGGGGCGGCGATCCTCTGCCGATCAACGGGACGTTTTCATAGCGGGGGTTCCCTCCAAACAGCATGGACTGATTCCTGATAAGGACAGAGGGAGAGATACAGAGAGAGACATGAATAAATGCTTGGAGAGAGTCAGCCGGCCTTTTCAAATATGGATCCACCCCGGCCGTCTCGATGGACAGAAACCGCGAGCACCCATCCCGGCCAGATAAAAAAGATGCGATATGGAACGCCCACAAAGGCGACGCGACGCCTACCGCCATCCAAGGCCAGCTGCGCCAGATAGCAGCGCTTTGCTGGAAGGGAAGGATATCAGCCATGATAGCACCACTGTGAAATGTAACTATGATCTGTCTGTATAGATGATATACAATGTATTAAGTATACCAGGGTAGTGTAAGATCGAAGCACCTCACTGGTTTGAGCTCTCACACAGTTGGGGGGGAAACGGTCGAATACATCTCCTGCCTTTCCTCCTCCTTAACCGCAACTTCCCTAAAGACACATTGTTGTGCCGCTTGCTACAGTCAATGTCTTTCCTTTAAACCTCAGACATGAACTTGAATTCTCTCACTGGTATCATCGGTCCTAAGATAAAGCAGAAACAAACTGTCTCACTGCAGTGCTGGTTGATGGATTCATGTCCTGCCATCATTGTTTGAATCGCTCTTTCATTATTCTTTCCTCGTCGGGGATTTGAGCGATTTGCGTCAGACCGTTCGCAAGTATGAGCAGAACCGCGGACCACCGCGTCACACGAGCCGACCCGGACCCCCGACTCACATGTACTCGGCGGGGGGGGCCGTGCTGGCGCTGGCGTTGGCGTTGGCGGCCTGCGGAGGCCCGCCCAGGCCCTGCTCGCTGCCCAGGCTGCTGTTGTAGCTGCAGAAGCTGTGGATGTTGGCCCTGCCGGGGGTGTAGGACATGCGCCGCGCCTGGGGGTTAAAGGGGTCCTCCTCGTCGATGTCGTCGTAGTCTCTGTCCCTGTAGGGAAGGAATGACGCATGTACACCCCCCCCCCCCCCCCAAACACACACACACACACACACACACACACAGAGAGTGCATGTGTTATCACCTTGTCCTGGGACTGAGACGTGGGCCTTTTGAGGGTATCTCTAAGGGGTCAGGGGGGGTGTCTCCCAATCTTTGAGGTCGCCTGATATGCACATGGGGTCGTGGGAGACTGCAGAGTTATAAGCTGTTGATATTTGATTATAAAGAAAGACTAATAGCTCCTACTAGTCATGCTACCTTTGTGTTGCAATGTGCATACACTCACTGATCCACTCATATTATAGCCAGATAGGGATAAGCTTAAAGAACGATGCGCGCGTCGCAAATACAAATCTCAGACTCGAAAATCGTTTCACAGCCCGCCACGGGGTTCGTGGCGCGGTTGAACTCGCCTGATACCGATGAGTTTCCAAGCACGTAGGACGGAGCACAGCAGGGCGGAGAGTGCACCGGCAGACATCAGAGAGAACAGGCTCAGATAGAGGAGCCCCTCCACTCCGTCGTAGCACACTCCCATCAGGGCATCCAGGTAGTCCTACAGGCGCAGGCGCACGCAGACACAGACACAGACACACACACACACACACACACACAAAGTTGGGCCGTCAAAGCGAAGGACAGTCCTGAGAAGTAAAGTTAAACCAACACACACACGCACACACACACACATCTGTGCAGGCTTTGTGCCTCACAGCAAGGCGGTCAGGGCCATATTTACAAGGCACAGGCAACAGCGCACACCTGGCCGTACCTTGTGGAGCCTGTGACAGTCCAGGAAAGCCGTGAGCTGCTGCAGGTTGGACTCTGTGGAGTTCAGAAGGCGTTGGATTCCCAGGAGGTCTCTCTGTGGGGCGAGACACAAAAGATCAGCGGACATTCCATGTCTCGGTGGGCCCAGGTGGGGCGCGGGCACAGCTTGGACCCCCAGGGCCAATCACCTCGGCCGTGGGGAACAGGGGCACGGAGAACTGTAGAAGGCCCTGGATCTGGATCTGCATGGTGGTGAGGGACCGCTGGTAGATTGTCAGGGACTGTGACAAGAGGCAGACACACACACACACACGCGCACACACAGGCACACACCAAGACAAAGAGTGTCAGATCATTAAGAACCTCATCTCTCAGAACAGCAGTTCACTCTCTTGTTATTGTCAAAGGAGGACATATTTGTTGCTAAACAGTGATCCCGACACATCTTTGCATGCCAGACACCACTCAAGCTCTCTTTTCAATGCCCTCGTTCATTACCCCCTCTTGCCTGATCCACAAACAAACACACAAACAAACACACACACGCAAAAAAAAACAGAGTAATATTTTCATTGGCTGAGCAATCAGACCAGACTTTCCATATCTGCGTAGCACATTTCATAGTAAGCTCCATTAATTGACACAATGAGGATAGGCATTATTTGGAGGCTGCGATAATAACAGGTCATGCCTTTTTGCCTCCATGAATTTGCCCAATTACGGCAAGGCTTAGCATTTCCGCTTTATGACGCACCCTAATAAACACATTTGATTAAGGAAAGCGGTGTACCGTGGAATACCCTGAGGCGATGTTTATAGACAGGACAAGGATACACGCTGGATAAATATGTTCTTTCATCAAACATTTTTTATGGGGGGGTGGTTACAAAGTAATGAAAATTTGTGTTGGATGCTCGACATTAATTTATTGAAATATTTATGTTGAAGTTTCTTTAGAAGTGGAGGTGTACACCAGAGGAATGACCTGGTAAAGCCTCAACCCCCACTGAATGGGTGAATGAGTGTCAATCTGGTTAAAAGGCGTATAACAACAAGGCTCTGAACCTGCTTTCAGGCTACTCGCCCTGGGAAACTTTGGTCTTCTGCATGAAGGAAGCAACAGAGATCCAAGCTTTGAAATAGGGAAGCTTTGATTTTATGGAGAGGATGTCAGTACCTGTTGAAACGGGCTGGGCAGGTTGGGGCTGCAGAACAAATAGTAGTGTGCCACATCTGATGTGCAGGGGAAAGAGATTGAGTAGGCATGAAGCAAATATGCATTTAAAAATGGAAGAGAATAATAGTCAATCTCAGAACAAGCCTTCAAGTGTGCGTTTGAGTGCATCGCATCACAACAGGGATAACTTACCTGCACTGAGGAAATCCTTTGTTTGATTCATGATGAACTTGTCTGGGGACACACAGAAGTCACTTGTGCCCTGTTGGGATACAAAAGACGCTATGTAAAGCACCCTTAAGGCAAGCGGTTTCAGCACTTGTTGTGTTTGCTAGTAAATAATGCCATTGTCAAGGCTATCACTGTGTGAAATTACTGGCTGTTACACTGGCTGTTTCTTCCAAAGCGCTCTTCCGTAATTAATTACAGTATACAAACAATCCTTGTTAGCAAACAGCAAACACAGAAATCAGGGACACGTATACGTCCCCTTTGTGGGAAGTTTGTACCGTATATTTAAGGTAATTGAAGGTATACTGATTTGGATTTGACTTTGTTACACCTCAAACACTGCTGTTTGTCTCAAAGCCGAATTGCACTCATCCTTTATGGTCATATATTTTTTTTTCCAATCACACAATCCAATTATGTGGTATGTATTCAATTAACCCATATTAACCCGTATTAACCCATATTAACGCAGCAGTACACCATCATTAAGTTAAGGGCACTACGATTAGCAGTGCCTCTCTCAATTGTTATCGATGTACAGTGCTTCGTGCGCTACATTGGGGATGGTGTTTACATGTTGCCCCTTAAACGGTGGGACGTTGTTAATCGTTATGGGTCACCGGCGTGGTCTCTTGCTCGCTCCTGGCTTCGCCTGACATCGATGAGGGCTTGAAGAGCTCCTTGTTAATCCCCTCTCAATAGAGGATTGACCCACGAACCCGCTGGCTTTTGCTAAGACCCGGCTGGCTGATAACCACACACGGTTCGATCTGTCTTCTTCACCAGACAGCCGCAGTCAACAAGAGTGCATCATCCCATTAAGGGCGTAATGGTATAATCTTCAACACGGGCAAATAATAAAAAAAGATTTATAGATCCTCCACTGATGACTGTGTGACTCCAATTGTCGTTTTTTTTTTAATTATTTGTCAGCGATTGACAGAAGTTCCTGTCACTGCCACTGACCAGGCCAAGAGTACACCCTTCAAGTCTGAGACACTTGGCAGCATTGTTCAGGAGATACAGAAGGTTGCTAGTTCGATACTGGGATCCCTGAGCAACTTGAGTTGAGCGAGATAACCTAGCCACTGCTGACTCCTGGATGTCTCCTCTCCTAGCAGTATTGACACCCGCTACCATCGTTGTAGTTGGGACTGAATGGGTGAATTTGAGCCAGGCTATGGGAAAAAGCTCTTTGGATGACTGAGAGGATGGGAAAAAGCACTATAACACACAGGTAAATGCAATCTGCCAATAGTGTGTCGCTGTGTGTGTGTGTGTGTGTGTGTGTGTGTGTGTGTGTGTGTGTGTGTGTGTGTGTGTGTGTGTGTGTGTGTGTGTGTGTGTGTGTGTGTGTGTGTGTGTGTGTGTGTGTGTGTGTGTGTGGGACCTCTCCTTCCTGCTCTGCAACCGTACAGAATATCAACAGAAGAAAAAAAAAAAAACACACCTCAGAATAAATAATCCTTTCAATCCATTCCTTCCTCTCTCTTTCCCTTTATGAGATGTCAGGGGTGTTAATGGCGGGGGGCCTGACGCTGAACGCTGGGGGGTTAACCACACTGCAGGGGCCCCTCAGCGGGGTCCGTGTAGACAGCGCTAGGGACAAGAAGGGGGGGCCGGCGGTGGGCACAGAGGGATGTGTCAAAGCCTGAGACGTTGCCCTTAATACAGTCTGGCTGCGATTCATCCAGTAAGTCCCGGCGTAGTTTGAACTGCTGCACACCGGCAAGAGTGAACAATCTGTCAAACATGGGCAGGACTGGGGGGGGGGAGAGTGTGGGGGGGGGGGGGGGGGGGGGAGAGTGGTAGCTGTGTCACTATGGTGGATGGAGGTGATTTGGGGAAAGTAGGGCAGAAGGGAGAAGAGAATAGAGAAGAGAATAGGGAGAGAGAGGGAGAGGGAGGGCGAGAGTATAGGAGAGGGAGAATAGAAGAAGGGAGAGAATAGGAGAGGGAGAATAGAAGTGAGCGTGAGAGATTGGCCGGCTAGCTGTAGTAATTACCGCTCGAAGCAGCTTTGTGTGCAGCATGAGGCTAAAGGTTGAGTAGCTGAAAAGGCTGGGGGCTTGTAATCAGCTTTCCTGCATGACTGAAGAAGAACGCACACTCACTAGAGATACACTATCCTGTCACCCCCCCCCCCCCCCCCCCCCCCCCGACACACACACACACACACACACACACACACACACACACGCACGCACGCACGCACGCGCTGTCACCTTGTTATTTACACACCAACTGATTAGTGACGAAATGAATAAAAAAAGGCGGACTCGTGAGTTGGATGAAACGGGTAAACACCCTATCAATGCCACTCTTGCCTGCAACACGTGTCCAGACGGCTCCCTGATCTGCCTCTAGATATCTCCCAGACCTTTCCTCCTACCCCCGTCCCCCAGACAACAACGATGTTGATAACTAGTCAAAACAGTGGACACCTGCAGGGATGAGCAAGGACTGGGGGAATTCTGGCATTGTGAAGAGAAAAAAGAACCAGGGCATGAGGCCATGTCAAGGCGGACCATGAATTAATGTTTTATTTGTCTCGTCCAAATTAAACCTCAGTGGAAAAATACAGCCCCAGTGCGTTCTTTCTCCCCGGGCGCTTCCCTCTGTTAAAATCATTTATTTTTTCTGGTCGGCGCTACAAAGAGGAACTGAAATTCACGCTCTGTGTGCTTTGGGCAGGAGAGTGCTGGAGAGCTGAAGGGCGTTGGAGCCCTCCCTCTGTAGGGAGTTACGGAGCGGTTCTGTGGAGGGGAGGAGGTGTTCTCATCCCTCCCTCTGAATGGAGGAACGGAGCGGTTCTGTGGAGGGGAGGAGGTGGTCTTACCACGGCCGTAGCGGTGCCCAGTCCGAGAGACGCCCATCCCAGGACCAAGGAGAGCAACACAGCAGACATGATACTAGAGAGAGAGAGAGAGAGAGAGAGAGAGAGAGACACACAGAGAGAGACACAGAGAGAGAGAGACACACACAGAGAGAGACAGAGAGAGACAGAGAGAGACAGAGACAGAGACAGAGACAGAGACAGAGACAGAGAGAAAATGAGAAAGAGAAAGAGAGAGAGAACAAGACAAGCGAGAAGGATATTAACCACTGTGAGAGGCCTTGTGCATCACGTTTTCATCCTGTTTAAATGAATTACACGCTTCCTCCTGTTCTGTGCTCATGCGTTTGTCCTCAGATTTGAGGCAGAGTAGATTACACATTGCCACAGTACCTTGAATGAGCCGAGACATCCAAAATGTAATTAAGCAAACAACCAGAAAGGAAAAAGAAAAATGATTACCCGCTACCAAAAATAACACCGAATATTGGAATTGCCCTTTTCATATTACATTGATGACTTTGATTTCTGCAAGAAACTAGAAAAGAGGGCTCCACTACAACAAACATCCCGACATGTGTCCCTCCAAGTCCTAGAAGCCCTCAGTCAAAGTGCTGAGGCTTATAGATAGTTACGAGAGATACAAGGGGTCAAAACAGAATGAAGGGCTGCTGCTGCTGATGGATGGAAAATTGCTGCGGAAGGATTGAGTTTCCGACCGACTACTACTAAAGGCCTGCCTTGAAAGCCCCAAGTAAGTTCCCTGAAAGCACTTAATAATTAGCGGACGATGGGGCTGGCTCAGCCTGGTCAGATGATCAATAGGCATTAGAGAGACTGTCGAAAAACTCACTTCTTTAGCATCCTCTTCTAGCACTGCCTCGCAATCTGATACTCTGATAAATCTGTTAGGGCTTTGGTTGAAACTACAGTTTTGTCACAAAGACATCGCAATGTTGTATTCACTGGACGCCGAAATATGAATGAGGTATTAGATTGGATTTACTTACCATGGATTTACTCTGAAACTAGTCCTTTACCTCATCCTCATTACCCATCATTATTGTATACATTTATACATGCCTTATAAATGGCATGTACAAATTTATAAAAGGTATACATTTATACATGCCTTATAAATGTATACAAATCCAAATGTTGACAGCATAATACCAACAATGGTTTGAAATGCTAATTACATACATGTATAGAGAAATATAGAGTCACGGACACTGCATGTTCATGACTCTATCAGCCAGTGTAGGGGACCTACATGATGAGCAGCCATCTGGATTGCTTGGCCAAACCCAAGCAGGTCACCAAGCAGATGACGAGATCCAGGATCAGCAGGAGCAAGTAGGACAGCCATCTGAGGAGACAAATGAAACACAAAAGATATCGATATATATATATATATGAAGAAATGTAATCTCCCCCTGCTCCCTGTAGACACACCAAGATCAGCAAGTTTTTTAGGAGCTCAGCTCAGCGATTCAACGTGATTGGTCAGTTTTTTTTTCGTACCAACATAAATCCTTGTCGCTTAGTTAGCCCATCTGTTGCGGGGGGGGTCACGTTATGGCCGTCGGTTAAATAATTGAACAGAATGAGTTCACACAACATTAATTTTTGATGCTTTAAAAGTCCACCCGTCTCCTCCCCCCCCCCCCCCACCCCCCAAGAACACTGTGCATGAGCGCGAGCGTGCACGTGTTTCTAGGTACCCACCCGGGAGCTCCGACAGCTCTCCTCTTAAATTCCCCCTCAAAGAAACTTTGTCGTTTGAATAACGGCCGAGAACTCAGACGCAACGCGTCCCCCCTCCCTGTCCACTCCCCATGAGACTTACCAATCTCCCATGAAACCCACTTACAAAGCCCACTCAGTGCCCCTTCAAATAACCAACTACCTCTTCCTATTACACCATTACACTATTTCTCCTGGGCCTGACACACATTCTGGGGCCAAGGCCGCCCAGACAGATTCTGGAGTATCTAATGACCGCCTATTAAAGCATAAAATGGCTATTCCGTCTGAACCCGGAGTTGCAAAGGAAAGGAAGACAGAGCTAATTAAGCCTAGCCAATTTGACTTCCTGAACAGAAAACGTAAAGAGTGTTTCAGTGAAAACACTTGGTGGAGATGAGACATTAAATGAGAAAGGCAGGGAGAAAAAAACGTTATGTTTGAAATGGGTTTTTATGGCCCATCTTTGAATATTCAATCTAGCTATAATGAGTGTAACATTAGCCCTTTGTCAATACCCTTCTTCCCTTCTTCGGAGCATTCACATGGTAGCCCCATGACTTGGATGGAATTCAATCACAGAAGATGGGTGTCCAGTTGCACACGTTTTACAATGTGTGTGTGTGCGCGTGTGCGTTTGCGTGTGCATGCGTGTGTGTATATTTCACAATGCACGACGTGTGCGCGTGTGTATTTCACATGCACGTGCTCACGGCACGCCATGCATCTTAACACAACTTGAAGACGCATAAGCTGGGAGCAGACAGGGGGGATCAATACTAGAATCGGATCTACGATGAGACATCGCTCGCTTTGATTACACCAAGGCAAGGGCCTCATTTCAATGGAGAGAAACTTGCGTTCAGTTTAGAGATTCAAAAATGCACTAGTGAGAAATCTGCAAAATAGAAAATGGGTGACTTATAAACCCTTGAAACAAAGGATTTAGAACAACACATTTAGTTGATGGCGGTGTGGGATGCGGTTATTTTACTGGTCTTTCTTCATGCCGCCCACTTCCATAATAAAAGACACGGCTCTCATTACAAAAGAGGTCATCAATCATGTTGAAATACAACCTTCTTTATCTGAAGACGGCATACAGTGTCTGTTGCATAGATGCCAGAGAAGCATTGATGATGGAGTAATGTGGCTCAATTTCACTTATATTTCTATAAAGTATTTATGATATAGTACAAAATACATCATATTCTGACTATTACCTCTCCTTTTACTATAAGCAGGTGTTCATTTACTACACTCTTCCGTTATGATTGCATATGATATGACAGACATTTATGAGAACCAAGATGAGTGATCAAATCTGGATCAACGGATCACTTTGTTTTGGACTTTGGCGTTGCCCACCGATGAATCACCACAACAACCGTGAAAACAGAACCCCAGGAAGCCACCGAATGAGCTTATTTCTGATGTGGACTGCAACCAGACGGCTGGGGGAAAATTGGGAAAATTGTTCTCAATTATAGAACCGTGTCAAAATTGTAGTGGCACTGCCGTGCAGAACAATTATCGGTCTTGTACCACGCGTAATAACCCCTATAATGGCCTCGCTAACACACATAACCACAGAGCACGGCCATATGCACCTGTAGCATTGACAGCACAGCTGGGAAACCGCTCTACATCCTCTTAGGTTGTATTAGGAGCTCAGAATACCAAAAACACAACAACAACAACAACAACAACAACAACAGAAAATAGCTTTCGGCTCGGTGTTCCAGCGATCAATGAAAAACCCATCTGTCCCCGGGTATCCTTGCCAAATCTTCTCCATCCTTCTCCAAGGCACGTTATTGGCTTTATTAACCACACACAGACCGGACCTTCTGGTCTCCCAGGCCCTCAGTGTGAGGGGGGGGGGGGGACTGTGTCACCTGTAGTACTCCACCCGGCCCGTCTGGTCGGCGATGTCGGCCAGGTCCACGCTGGCGCGGCTCAGGTCGGGCAGGGTGGTGAGCTGGCGGACGATGTTGGTGGCCATCGTCTGCATGAAGCGCAGAGCCTGCACGTAGTCCGTGCGGGCGGCGAATATCTCGTCCAGGCGCTCCAGGTGCTGCTTCAGGCCTCGCTCCATGCTGCCCACCGAGCCAGAGACCTGGTGGGGCAGGCGCCACACAGAAGAGGAAGGGGTCAGTCCAGGTGGGGAACAGAGCTGTGACGATGTGAACAGAGCACTCTTTGATGTACCACTGCAGCACCGGTAGCAGTGTGTGTGTGTGTGTGTGTGTGTGTGTGTGTGTGTGTGTGTGTGTGTGTGTGTGTGTGTGTGTGTGTGTGTGTGTGTGACGTTTCTCTATGTGTTTGTGTAATTTCTCTATGTGTGTGTGTGTCATTTCTGTGTCTGTGTCATTTCTCTATGTGTGTGTGTGTGTGTGTGTCATTTATGTGTGTGTGTTTTGTTTCTCTTTGTGTGTGGGAGTCATTTCTCTATGTGTGTGTCTCTGTCGTGCGTGTGTGCATGTGTGCGTGTGACATTATCCACTTCCAGCTCAGCAAACAAGTGCTGTGTGTTTTAGGTCAGATTAGAGTCAGTTTGTAACATTTATAAACGTATTATTCTTTTACTTCCCTTTTTTTGTGGATTCAAGTCCTGGGAAGCTGGAAGGTAGGAAATTACATTTTGCTTTCATGACCCAGAGGCTCTCGTAACACAACAAACTGTTCAAACAATCCGGTGTGCAAGTGTGAGTCAACACAAAAAACACATCGAGACGCAAAGTCTACAGGTGATAACACGAATAAACACAATCAGAATAGTCGGTTTAGAGACAAAGCAGAGCAATAGGACCCCCTGTAGAGAGTGTGTGTGTGTGTGTGTATGTGTGCGCGTGTGTGTGTGTGTGTGTGTGTGTGTGTGTGTGTGTGTGTGTGTGTGTGTGTGTGTGTGTGTGTGTGTGTGTGTGTGTGTGTGTGTGTGTCGTTTATGTGTGTGTCGTTTCTGTGTGTGTCTGTGTCTGTGTGTGTGTGTCGTTTCTGTGTGTGTCGTTTATGTGTGTGTGCCGTTTCTGTGTGTGTCTGTGTCTGTGTCTGTGTGTGTGTGTGTCGTTTCTGTGTGTGTCTGTGTCTGTGTCTGTGTGTGTGTGTGTGTGTGTGTGTGTGTGTGTCTGTGTCTGTGTCTGTGTGTGTGTGTCTCCTTTCTCTATGTTAGCGTGTGTCTGTGTGTGTGGGGGTTTGATTTGTTATCAAAGAGGAAGTTGTGACTATATGGAAGGTGGTGGGTAGAGCGGCGCTTTAAACAGGCACAGTACAAGTCACACAAGCCAACGAAATATGTTCCTTTTAGACCGAGGAGAGTTCAAAGGCGCATCGTGTAACAGCACTAAGGGGGGTCTACTCTAACATGAAGTATTTAGGACCAAAGCTGCTGGTAATGTGACTTGCTTCATCTCAGGGGGGGGAATATGTTATGATATTATGGGTTGAAAGTCATCTGACACAGAGTCCTCATTAGACGGAGAGCAGAGGAACAAGGTTGATTCAATTTAAGATGAACGATAACATAGTGTTCCTTTGGGTTGGTGGTTGAATACTTGGATTGAGGAAGCCTGCTGAATAAGGTGAAAGTGATCGCATTGGAAACTACAAATCCTGACTTCTTCAAAGGTGTTTCAGACATTTCAGCTGGGCTGGGAACATGATTATGCTACACATTGTAGTAAGGAGCAAGATCCTACAGATCCTACCCAATTCTGATGCTAAGCTAAAACAAGGCAAACCTCATCATTCAGTATTCCAATTAAACCTGCACTACTGAATTATAACTCCATATAAGATCAAATGGAACTTTGCCTTTACTCTTTGTAATGTGACTGAATCAGATTTTATGAGTGTATCAGATTTTATGAGTGTAAGTGCATTTCAAGTCAAATTGATCTAATAATATGACATACTTGTGCTTCATATTAGATGTACAAGCATTTCATTTATTTCCCTGTATGCTTTTCAGTTTAATTTGACGGTTTATCGTCAAAAACATTCATGGTCTAACTGGTTTGAATGTCAATGAATAATAAATAAATAAATCTGAAATTATTAATATGCCGTTTTTTTGAGGATGGCACATGACTGCTGTGGCGTTACCCTTCATGAAGACAGGACGTTTATTTTATTGTTCCACTGCAGTTCACTCCAACACATTATCCAGTCAGTCAATTAATAATAAAAAATAATCCCATTCTTCTATACTATAGGTTCTACACCAACAAAAGAAACATGCTCTTCATCATATTGCTTCGGGAGAAAATATTAGGAAAAACAAACAAACATCTCAGAAAATAGATAAAATCCCACACAGACTTAGTATCAGGTTTCCATCAGGCGAAGACACAAATAACCTACAGAATAATCCATGAACCGCGAGCTCACAGGCTGCCACTCTGCCTCTACAATGATCCCAGTGTGTGTGTGTGTGTGTGTGTGTGTGTGTGTGTGTGTGTGTGTGTGTGTGTGTGTGTGTGTGTGTGTGTGTGTGTGTGTGTGTGTGTGTGTGTGTGTGTGTGTGTGTGTGTCTTGGAACACCTGCCCCCCCCCACACACACACCCCTCTTCCTCCCCCACCCTGGGGAGAGGGGTGTGTGTGATTGCCAGTAAACTGCTCTCACTGCCGAAGCCTCTCGCTGTGTTCATCATCATCAGCGTCATCATCTCTGACAGGGCCTGGCCAGCCCTGGCGTCTACAATCTTATCTATTTGCTGTCCCGCCTTCCGTTAGAAAATGGACCACATCAGCGACTCCCAGTTCACCCAGTTCACCCTGCCTACCTCCCCCCCCCCCACACACCCCCCCATCTTTCAATCAGGAGGTTCGCTCCAAGCACTGCTTTACCTAAGGTTAGAGTAGTGCGAGAGAGTGTCACTCCATAAAGGCTACGTATGACTTAAAATGTTAGATTCAACTGCAACGGTTCTGTGCTTGATCGCCAGTTCAATTACCTTTTGACATTTACTGGAAAACAAACCAGAAGAAAATGGCAGTGACATATCCAGGCATTTTGACTTATTCATATGCACTTTAAACCACTAAAGCCCAAAGAATAGCTTTTATTTAAATCTATATTGTGTAACTAAGACTGGCCCTAGCAGCCAAGCACTGTCCAGACAAGGCAATTTGCATATCTTCAAATTTTTATGAGCAACTGCGCAATAATTTATCTTAATCTTGGGAACAATACAAAATGCACTCGCTGTTTTAAGTGGTAAAGTTGCATTGGATTTTTTTTTTTGGACAGAACATGCATAAATTGTATATGGGGTTTATTCACAGTTTAAGTAGAATATAGTAGTGGTACTTAGAAGTCTGGACTCAATGACCGGCAAAGTCTTTTCTGTCTTCCATTGTTTTCAAGAGCCAGAAAAAACCCAGACCAAATACGAAAGAAGAAGAAGAAGATGAAGAGATCCTGATGGACCCGGCAAAGCTGGACCTTAAAGGACCCAATATGGAATAAGATGGATGCATGCAGGCATTGAACTTGGGATTTGAATTTGAATGGGCATATTACACAGACAAGCAGAGAGATAGCAAAGAAAATGTTTGATAAGACAAAGCGAAGTTCCTCGGCAGAATGACTAATAAAAAGTTATCCACCCCCGTCCCGTCTCAAGACTGAATATAATGTAAAACAGCTTTCACTTTCACATAAGTTGAAGCTCAACAATTGTATTCACCTCAAGCAGTTTTTCTGTTGATTTAAAAGCCATTGTTTCCCTGGGCAACAACTGTGTTACACAAGCTATTCCCGTACACAACATGCTATGTATATACAGTATATATAAATAAATAAATAAATAAAAAGAACACCATGGAAAATGCACCAGGAACTGATAAACAGACTTCTAGGAGGTGTGAAATTGTTCTTGTGAAAACAAGCGACGCATGCAGACTCAGTAGACTCTGGGAGTGGGACACAGACAGACAGGAAACAGGGCAGAGATAGGGAGAGAGACAGAAACAGAGAGCGAGACACAGACGGACAGACAAGAGAAGGAGACAAAGGAAAAACCGAAACAGACTAGACAGACACATACTTCCTTGTTTGTTCATCTGCATGCACCCCCACCCCCTCCCCTCCACCACACCAAAGATCACCCTCCAATTACGAAGGTGACGGCCATCTCTAATAATAATTACAGCAGAAGCCTAGATATCCTATCTAATGCTCTCAGACCCCCCCCCCCCCGACACACACACACACACTCTGATCCAGCACCTCACATATTCTGCCAGAACATTCTGCAAGCCCGCAGAACGTCCCGGAAGACCAAGATAACAGAGCCGACTAAATTAACTGATATTTTAACGCTTCGACACAAGGAACATTTTGCGTAGTTTCACAGCGGGCAGGCATGCCATCAAGGAAAATCATATTGGATTTTCATATTGAATAATGTTTGTCAAGTACCATTCAAACAAAGCTTTGGACATTTTGAAGCCGGGCTTCCGAGTTCTGCTTTGACGAATATGCATTGGCAAGCGGCAATGAAATCCATGAATAGGAGCATAGAAAAAGAGAATTGAGCTTTCGACAAATGGTCCTCGATTTTCCCCCTCCTAAAAGCTGTGATTTCCAGCCAAAGAAGTCATCCTAGGGCTGCAACCCAAGGCTCTCTGTGTCAATAAATGTAGCGTTGTTGAGCTGACTGAGGGATTTGGCATGACATTGGGATGAGCAGCTTTCCTGTAAATGTGACTTTGATGTATTTCTTTCATGACATGAAACGGTTTGCCACTGGGGAGAAAGGTGGACAGATGTACTGTAAAAGGCTTTTTGGCGTGCGTGTCTCTCCCCACCAGATTGTTGATGCCGCCCAGCGTGTGATTGGCATTGTAGAGCGAGTCGGTCAGCTGGTACACTCCGTCGTTGGTCTCGCTGTTTCCATAGAAACCCACTCCGACGGCGGAACTGTGGAGAAAGGAGAGGAGGGCACATGACATACATACATGTCATAGATAAATGATGCGGCGCAGATCATTGGTCACAGGGGCGTTAAAAAATAACACACACACACACACACACACACACACACACACACACACACACACACACACACACACACACACACACACACACACACACACACACACACACACACACACACACACACACACACACACACACACACAATGGGGTACGTGTTTTTGAGTTGTCGGGAATGGGGTTTAAGCTTCGGAAGGAACATGACAGAATATTTCCTGGTAATACTTTTTATATAGATTAAAATATAACTTGGTAGACAGGCCACTAAAAAAATATTGCATTGGGCTAGGACATAAAAATCCATGTAGGAAGGGAAATCTCAAGGTGGTTCACTGGGCCAAAGTTGGAGTGGTTTTCTTTGAATGTTTTCTACAAAAGCAATTTCCCTGCAATCCAGATAGTTCTTTGGGGATTGTGAATCCGGTCAAAGTCTGTTTGGATTTGTCATTACATTCTCCAGCTCTTCCTTCCCAACATGCACCAATTCAACAATGGCACCATATTAAGATGAACCCAATGTCCAATGCATGGCTTCAGAATGATCCTCCCATTTGATTAGCTGAGCCTCAGAAATTACTCAGATTCTTAGACATCCATCACCAATTGTTGTGAGCCACCCATGTATTGTGATTTAGCACAGTTCCATCTTCAAAAGTCCATCACTTAAATTCAATGCACGCTCACACACACAAACACACACACACACAAAAAATGATATTCTCATATTAGAATTCTGTGAACCGATGGCAATTATCCTCACAAGCCTAAACGTTCTCCCAGTAGAATACAGAGTAAATCTTCAAGTCTCGCCGGCTTAGAACCCCAATCCTTCAGGACTGTAGCGTCTCTGGTGGTATCTCCTGCACTGAGTTGACTAATGATGCTTTGTTCGTGGGTGATAGTGAGAGGGAGGTGACAGGCCAGCACAGAGCCTGCATGGTACACAGCCCTGGGGTGCATGGGAGCGCAGATCTAAGGCCTACAGCCGGAGAGCAGCACGTCGATTACCCCTCTGTCGACCAGTGTGGAGGGAACACACACACACACACACACATGCAACCGTACCCACACGCATGCCTGCCTGCCCCCCCCCCCCCAAACACACATACACGCACACACACACACACAAAGTTCACAAGAAGTTGAATTTCATTCGCACTGAGTCACAAGTTGACATGTTTGAACAGCTTCAATTTGAACGAGCCACAAGCTAAATATAACTTGCAGAGGCAGGGGAAGATGCACACCAAAACACTCTCTCAAACTCACTTTCATAAACACACACAGACACACACACACATTCTCGAACTCACCATCATAAACACACACACACACACACATTCTCGAACTCACCATCATAAACACACACACACACACACACACAGGAAGTTCACAAGAAGTTGAATTTCTTTCGCACCGAGTCACACGTTGACATATCTAAACAGCATGTATGTGAATGAGCCACAAGCTAAATATAACATGCAGAGGCAGGGGAAGATGCACACAAACACAAACACACACCTGTGTGTGCTACACAGCAGCGCTCAGAGCCATCTATGAGTCTTCAAGTTGCGCGCACACACACACACACACACACACACACACACACACACACACACACACACACACACACACACACACACACACACACACACACACACACACACACACACACACACACACACACACACACACACCCACCCTCTGGCAGATGCATTGACTTTAACGGTCCGCTAATGTCCCCCATAAAGCCCTCGGACGTTAGGGACCTGTGTGTGTGTGTGTGTGTGTGTGTGTGTGTGTGTGTGTGTGTGTGTGTGTGTGTGTGTGTGTGTGTGTGTGTGTGTGTGTGTGTGTGTGTGTGTGTGTGTGTGTGCCGGTTTTTTGTGTGTCCACGAGTGCCTCCGTGTACACAAGTGTGTGCATGTACAACTGCGTGTGTGTGTGTGTGTGTGTTTGTGTGTGTGTGTGTGTGTGTGTTTATTTGTACGTGTATGTGCATCTGTGTGTGTACAAGTGTGTGTGTGCGTGCGTGCGTGCGTGTGTGTACAAGTGCATGTGTGTGTGTGGGACATTACAATGTGTAGGGCCGACAGGGTAAGTGGCCAGGCGGCAGCTCCTGCCAATAGGACAGGGATGAATGAGCCCAGAGAAGTAACAGCTCCTCAGCAATACGTTGAGGGCGGGTTTGTTCTTTCTGCAATTCATTCTCCCCAATAGTCGCAGTCTAATCCATTTATTGCGTCGGTAATGCCCCAACGGTTGTGGGATTAGATGAATGACCGGGATATAAATAAATTAGATCTAGAAATGGGCAAAGCCCCAGTTCTCGGGTAAAATTATATTTCAGCCTGGCAGGTGATCAAGGCTAACCGAAATTGACACTGATCATAAGGATGTCTACATTGGTCATGACCAGCTTAATTGACCCTGTTGAGGAAACTAATGAATGGATCGTTCCTTTACCCACGAGCGCATTAGAGACCTTAATAGCCAAGCCTAGGTCATTTTTATTGCTTCAATTATGACACAAATAGGCAAGGAAAGCCACCATTGGACCTAATGAATACAAAATATTATCATTGCAACGAAACAACATTTTATTAATTTGTTTTTTAATATTTGTATCCTTGATTTATCTATCAATACTTCAACACTTTATGTCTATTGTCTATCTAAGGATTATATTCAGTACTTGCTTCAAAAAGAAGTTGGACAGTGATAAATAATTTAAATACTTTCCTTTTTAGTTTTCTGTGTACATTTTGTGTGTGTGTGTGTGTGTGTGTGTGTGTGTGTGTGTGTGTGTGTGTGTGTGTGTGTGTGTGTGTGTGTGTGTGTGTGTGTGTGTGTGTGTGTGTGTGTGTGTGTGTGTGTGTGTGCAGCGTTTGATCTACCGACAACAGAAGGACTTCAAATCAATTGAAAAACATAGATTCTAAGTCACCCTCACAAAAAAAACACAGCACCCTTTTACTTTTTCTTATTTATAGCGTTTCTTATGGAGTGTTGTGTTCACGTCTGCCACCTCATTAACCGTGTCTCCCGCGGTGTGGGTTTTATTGGCTCCCTTAGGAGTAGGAATTTATCTTGTAGCTATACTGCCTGTGACGTAGCCGACTGTTAGCCGCAGTTAGCATCTAGTGTGGCGGCTAGAGAAGAGTTAACAGTTTGATCCTTTGTGCTTAAGCAGCATCATGCTTCTGCAGTTAACCATCACAAACAGCCCTGTGTTCCCAAAGACGGAGTGGGGGGTTAGCGGCTAGCTAACTTGTTTAGGCCCCGCCCCTTAGATGACTGTCACAAGATTAGAGGGAGGGGGGAGAGGAGCTTTGGTGAAATTCAATGAGGTGTTTTTACAAGACAAGTTGTCCTGGTTTATATTTTAATTGCTAATGCTACTTAAAAAAAGCAATGATTCAGCTCAGTGCTGTCACAGTCCCATCCAATTTCTTTGTTGGTCTGCATCTGTTCACCTTATTTGTTCTCTGAAATAATTCTACTCCTGGTATCCTTTACTAAGCATGCTAAGGAGCTTCAATATGTATAGATCTGCAGTTCATTGAATTAACTGAAGTTTGTGTGTGTCTTATCTTTGTTTACGGGAAATGATTGGGATATGTTTATTAAATCATTAATGGCCTGATAGGAAGTAGCTTCAACAGACACATTTCCGAAGTTCACAAGTTAACAGTCGAGGAGGAAGACGAAGAAGAAGAAGAAGAAGAAGAAGAAGAAGAAGAAGAATGTTTCATTAGCCAGAAGCTAAGGGACCCACCATACGATGAGTCCGGTGATGACAGCCACCCAGGTGAGGCAGCAGGTGCTGGGCCTCTTGACCTGCTTGTCTTCCCCCTGGCGGCAGCAGCACATGCAGCTGAGGTAGACGGTGAGGACCAGCAGGCTGAGGCACAGCCCCGCCGCACCCACGCACGCCAGCAGGATCAACGCCTAGTAGAGGAACAAACATGGGGAGAGTGTGAGAGGGAAACTTTCCTGGGGTAGACCCATGTTTTAGAAAGGGATATTTTTTCTCCCCCAGTGTTTCGAATGGACCACTCTGATTGGCTAACGAGAGGGATTAGCTGCTTAGTGCAGGAGAAGAAAGATATGCAAAGATTAACTTTTACAGTGTAAACGTGGGGTTCACCAACTCTGATCATGATCGTGGCACTATGAAGTTATCCTAAAACATTGGTGTTTGGGGCTTCATTCTGAGGAGGATGTCTTACTAGAGCTTTTTTTAAAGGGGGTTTAAATTCAAAGTTCTCAGTTACCAAGTGAATTTTTGGAGAGAAATGCTGAATAAATACATCATGTTTTCAAACTCAAAAATAATCGTGCTTCCAAGAATGACCAAAATAATCATGATAATGATTTTTCCCATAATCTAGCAGCCTCCACGTCCTACACTTCTGCAGAGTCAAAGGGTTAAGAGTTGGGTTGGCTCCTCCATCAGGAGTAGCAGCAGCAGCGCCGACCGTTGGGTGGGACTGGGTTAAAAGGGAGGCAGGAACGGGCAGGGCCTGGGAGGAGAGCTGTCATGTGACGAAGGCGCTGCTGTGAATGCGGTCTTGTGACCGGGTGAGGATGAAGAGGAATGGAGTGGCAAGAAAGACGGAATGTACAGTTTGAAGAGAGTCTTGCGAGGGCTATTTCGGTGGCATCTCAAAACATTGTATTATTTATGAGCTTATAAGTGTTTGGAAAGGAAATTATTTTCCTTCAACCAGGGGGGATCAGGCAATGAATTTTTACCTTGAAATGCCTGTCGTTATTGTTTTTTAGCTGCAAAACACAAATTCCACAGCTTATTATACGGATTTGGACAGCAAAACAATATGCTAACATGCTTTTACACACCCTTAACAAAGTCTGTAGTTATTTTAAGAGCTGTGTATTTGTAGGGCCCTTTTGTCAAAGAGTTGAACACAAGTTGGTCAACTTGATATTCACACTATGAACACAGGAAAGAGGAAAGAAAAAGATGATGTACTCTATGTATCCGATATATATGCACAATATAAGGATCCCGGACTGTGTAGTGGAAATTCCTTTATCAGATATTGTGTCTAAGACAGATGAGATTTCCTAATGCAAAAAGCTGCACAATACTTGATAATTATGGTCATAGATATTTGTAAAAATAGTACAAACAACGATACATCACAACATGCATCAGCAAACAATAGAATAGGCATGCAATACAATAATCTGAGGCCTCAGATGGGAATTCGCCCTGCGTCTCTCTAAAGGTTCGCAAGGAGACGTCCACTGCATGGCTAAAGTCAGGAGTTCTTATACATTTCTATCGGGTTCCTGGCTGTCCCCCTATAAACCAAAAGCCTTTGTTAACCAAATGGTAAACGATTGATCGAAGCTCCTCAGGATGTCCTAAAGGGGGTCGCGGCTGTGCCTTATCACGTGGAACCCTTTGCTTCTCGACGCTCCCCAGGGGGTCAAGAAAACGGGCCCAAACCAACAAAAGGCAGCTAGAGAAACGGAATATGAAAACATTTTAGACCCTGAAGAAGAGCAGGGTGGCAAGACCATACATGGAATAGTTAACAAAGACTGAGTTCATAAAGAAAAACGTAACAACATGTGGATTTTCCATCACAACTGGCAGACGCCTCAACCGAA
This sequence comes from Gadus chalcogrammus, assembly GCF_026213295.1. Classification (NCBI taxonomy): domain Eukaryota; kingdom Metazoa; phylum Chordata; class Actinopteri; order Gadiformes; family Gadidae; genus Gadus; species Gadus chalcogrammus. The sequence continues at coordinate 4,138,647 of NC_079413.1, read as the reverse complement.
TGACCAGGGTTTGTTGTCGTTGTTGGTGATTTTGGGGGACCCCCTTGGAGGGCTCTGAGAGGGGGTTCTCCCCAGGAGAGACCACAGCAAGCCTGCGTCCACACCTGGACGTTCCGTCGCTCTACAGCCCAACGCCTCGCACCTCAGACCACACCGCCTGCCTTCCCCCCCCGTTGTATCCCATTTTACACTCCATTATTTCATGATTAGCCGTGCGGTGGAGTACATTCCCCGCTAACTACCCTGGCAGGCCGCGACAGAGCAGCCGATAGTACAAGGAAGAGCAAAGGGGGCGGAGACTAAAGAGACGAATAGAAAAACAATTACGAGTCATTTTCAACCCATTAAGCGGATGTTAATAGGTCTTTTTATCGCCCCCCTCACAGGGGATCACTTCAGCCAGGACGGATATTTGTTGCGGGCGATTCAGCTAGGGAGTGAGGTTATGTTAGCTCCACGGTCACACCGTCCCTGTTAAGCAGGATGCACCTCCACAGAAGATGGTGCAGTAGAGGACGATAGGCTACTGATACACGCATAGGAGGCCAGGCTAGCTGGCACAGAGACCGGAGGTTTTACAGGGCTGAGCAGCTCCCTGCTCATCCCTAACCCGGACTACTGCTGGGACGCAGCGGCTGGGATGAGATGGGAGGAGGTCAGATCTCCCCCGTATTAATCCCTGTGGGGGAAACCTATAGCCACGACGGGAGGGTGGGAGAGGGTGAGGCAAACACACGCACACAGACACACTCAGACAACCACACACTCAGACACACAAGCAAGCGCACACACTCTCAAACACACACACACACACACACCAGACACACACACACACAAAATCGCACACACTCTCAAACACACGCACACACACACACACACACACACACAGTACACAACAACGCTGTCTATCGACAATGACCTACCATAAATGGTAGGTCATTGTCGATAGTGCAAAATATCTGTGACTATAAGCTTTTGTTTTGACTGACAGTCAGACAGACAGGCAGAAAGACTCGGAGGACAGGCCCCAAACAACAACTGTCATTTTATCCAAGTCTGTTGAAATAAAATCAGTTTACGTTAGTTTTTGGGCACATGAATTGTTATTGTTTCTTTGATATGGTTGCAAATTTCATGTAAGATGACTCGTTGTATGGATATGCTCAAAGTATTCTTAAGAATGCATAATAAGAGTAAATCAGCAAGCCTACTCCCTCATTCTCTGGTTCAATAGTGATCAACAATTGCCTGATGAACTGAGATTTCTTTCTGAGGATAGGCCTAAACACAAAAAGGTGAAGTTTACGTCATAGATAAACTACTCAAAGTTGTCGAGCTGAATCTAAACATAAAAGGATAAAATACATATTTTTTCATTTAATTGTCACTGTAAATGATTGTGACATGTTGTTGAAAGGTCTACCTCAGACTTGACCCAAAAATGTATTGTGCTCATTACGACATCTAAAGGAATAGGCCCACTTCTGATAGAGTTAAAGAAAAGCCTTCAGGAGGAGACCATCAGTCATGGGTCGTCATGTGAGCGCTACCACGTGTGCGATTCACGCGTAAACATTCACCGGGTACAAATTATACGACTTAATAAAAATACATTTAAATGACATTTTCCAAAACTTTGTCGACAACATGAATAAACATTGATACTCCTCTTTTGGAAAATCCTCCAATCCCAAGTGAGGTAGCCTTCACTTTGAATTTATATATAACCAGTTACTACCAACCTGCTGGTAGCTGGCATCCTCCGGTCGAAAAGTGTTGTCAGTCAACTGGAAAGTGAAGTTGAAGTGCGGAAAATTGTGCAGCCAAAACGTCCACCACGGAGCGATATACTCAAGCCTTGCGGTTGCCATTCCTGCTCTTGGATGTCAACGAAGCGGACAGAACTAAACTCCCCAAGTAATCCCAGGGCAAGAAAAACAACACAAAGTGTGACTCTTCCAGTAGCTGAAGCCTTCAAAGAACATTCCGTAGGATATCCTTTGGCACGGTGAACCCAAAACACATGCACATATTTCGCCGTTTGAGCTCCATAATTTGGTGCGTAAAACGTGAATCAATGTCTTCAATTTGTCCTTGCCATGTAGGCTCCAAATGGATGAGAGCAGGACAGCATCCAACACGGAGCCTACTGCAGAACTACACAGCAACTAATGGTGATGGCCAAGCTCCTCAAGCCGAGACATGAGATCGAATGACGTTATCAACTTGCTGCCTGGTTGACTGAAGCTCGGGAACCAGCCTATACAATTAGTGGCCCATTGCATCACCACGAAGGAACCACAGGTAACCAAGACCCGTTTTGGGGGGTAAGAAAAGTAGGGCAATGTATTTGAAGTTCCACTTTTTCATAACGAGGAATACCAATGACCTTATTTTGAATGAATGCACGATCACGAAGCTTGCAAGACTACTTCTTATTTCTTCTTTTTTTTTAAGTTATGTTGCTTATGTCTGACCCCTTGTGGACAACTGCGCGCATCAGCTATGCGCACGTCAAATTAATTATGACGGTATAAAGCTATAGACGGTGAAGCGACTATTATTATCAGATTAAAACATATAAAGGATGGGAGTTTTTTTGTAGCTGTTACAGAAATGGCTGCGTTCTCATGGTGACATCCATGAGATGTGTTGGACAGCAATAAGCTACATAACCGTAACCTTCGGACAGGCCGCTGTAACGTTGCAGGCAGCTGAAACACATTTGCATTGCAAAATAAAGTGTTGAAGTAATTTAAGTTGAAATATTAACATAATATTTTGCATCAAATAGATATTCGAAATATAACAACTTTGTATCTGGGTACAAATGAAACTAGGTATCGCGATTCAAAAGAGTAAAGTGAATTTAGATTTGATTTATGGAGGCCTTGACGTTTTCTTTGCTCCAGCCTGCTCATGTTATCGGTTCTGGATTAATGCTTAACCCCTCATGACCCGAAGCAGCATGCATAGCCATATATTTCGAATGCGGTTCAGCGCTGTAGTAGGCCTATATGAATGAAAGAAATTGATCTGCAAGCGTTAATGCATTTGATTTATTCTGAGCTGTGATGATAAAATATACGGTAAAAAGTGAAATGCATTGAATTTAAAATGCACATCTGTAATTGCTTGTTGGCTTCTCACAGACTGACTTGTGATGTTGCTTTGAGATAAACATTTTGAAATAATGTTTGATGAAATTCGGATGGCCCACATCACGTTGCACATTGACCTGCCCTATTTCTTTAAACAGAATTTTTGATTTGCTTTAAATCACTCTTGGAATGGCAGCACCTCCACAAGTGAAGACCAATATTTGCTGGATAGAATAATCCTATAAAACCCACACTTACTCCTCGCTTTCTTCTTTACTTTAATTTCCATCCAATGATTGCATCCCCGAGTGCTTGTCAGCTCTCGGTTCTTCATTTATTTTATTTAAGACAGACAGATAAAACACACACAAAAAAAACGAAAAACAAATGTCGATTTCCCTCTGTGACCGCACAGAGCATGAGGCATTGATGTAAACAGCTTAATCAACCCTGCCTCACCCGGCACCTGGCCTATAGCTCCACAATCGGAGTCATAAAGAACAACAAAAGCACTCAACCACGACACAAGGCGATACGTGCGAACATCCCCAGTCCCATAATGCAATAATTTAAAATAAAAGCTACATAGGAGAACACAACGTCACTTATGTTCTCGCCCAATAATGGCGCGCTGACGCATCCATTAACGTCACTCGACCGGCGGGTCCCCTTTAATCTGACAGCTCGTGGTGAGCAACACGGCGGACGTGAGAACACTAGGTAGTGACGTCACAGCACTCGTCTCGGTCTATGCAGTGTGTATTGATTTGTGTAAGACAGGGCGCATCCCTCTAATCACTGTCAAGTCCATGCCGTCAGCTACAAACAACCACAATGCCGCCTCCTTACGTCATCACCTTGTGCACGCATATCAAACTTGAACCAATAGGTGGCAGCCCAGTGCTGTTTTGTTTGGCATGAGAATACCACCCCAAACCCCACCCACCCCACCCACACACCCACCCACACACACCCAAACCCACCCAAACACACACACACACATTTCATGACTATGGGTTACTGTATTATTATCATACCCCGTCCTGAAGGATAAAAAAAAAGAGCCCCATCCCTTAACCCATGGTCTCCGGGGCCGTGATGTGAATGATATTGCGTTAAAAGTGAGATTTAATCTTAATGAACGGTGGCGGGCGGATGTATCTCCCCCTTCTCTCTGGGGCCCGCTTCACAGCAGTCTCAGGAGTCTGATGATTAGCTACTGATGCTGCCATAACAAAATATCAAAGAGCGCTTTGAAGTCGAGTAACCTTGACGGCGCACCGAAACTAAATCTTAGCATAGGAAGAATGAAGAGAAAATGCGTGTGACATGTCTGAAGGTCATTTGTGTGTCCCCAGCGCCGTCTCGCTTGTGTATATATTATCTTATCCTCGATACATCGAAGCTATTGAATTTCAAATCTCAGTCTCAACACTAGAAGCTTGAGCAGCCCAATTTCAGCGCGAGCCGTCCGATTTAGCCCGTACCTGGCAGCACGGAGGTCCCAACGGACCCCCCCCCCCCCCCCCCCCCCCTCCTCCCCGGCAAAGCCGCCATCTTCTTTTCTTACCATATTAAATCCCTCACTTTTAAATCCCTTACGTTTAAGGGAATAGAACACGGATAAGGAATAAGAAATGCCTCTGCGCTCGTCTGGTCGCTGTGAGCAATGGCCTCGGTTTAGAACCTTGTTTTCCCCGCTCAAAGTCTTTTAGTCTCCGTGCCTCGGATGCCCGGGGTTAATCCATCTTGTTCGTCGTGTGCTCAAGTGTCCGAGACTTCCCCTGCCAGATCACTTGTCCCCATAACAATCACAGGGATGATTGCTTCATTTAAAAAGTGTTTTGAAGAGCATTTTGCAACATCTCACCATTTATTTTTCCACCGGAATTCCTTGGACCGAGCCACGGCACATTGTGCACCGGGCTGTGAATAGACGTCGTATTGGACGTTTCCTCCTTCACGGTTATTGCTTTTCGGATTTGTAACTCAAATTTCCCTGCTCTATTTTGAGAGATTTATACATATGAATGACGAGCCAATGCCTCAGAGCTCAGTGTGCCTGTATTATCCAATCATAGCGGTATTCTCACTGGCTCCTGAGATTGCATTATAATATAATATTAATGTGGCAATCCCTGAGATATTGCCACTTCAAAACACACCGGACCTGTTATCGTATAACTGTGCCAAATTAACCCCATTTTCCCCGGTAATATTTCATTAAACATCCAATGAAGGATTGCTGTGGTAAATAAATATAAAGTTCCTTGTTGAATATGTCATATTGATTATTAGGGAAAGGTAATACGGTCCATAGCGGCACACTGTTGAATGAAATGTAATGAAAAGATGCACGGCCAAAGGTTTGAGATGGAGGTAGAATATTTGTACCGTGGGTCATGCTACTCCATGCTACTTTACAGTGAGGTGAGAAACAGAAGCTGCCGAAAACCCTTGGGTTTACTTTTGGTTTGTTCAATGGAAACTCACCATAGCCTTTGTATAATAAGAGGATCATTTCTGAGAGCAGAACAAAAAGGAAGAAGAAAATAATCTGACAGTCAGACTTTGTTCAACATTGTATTCCCCTGCAGTTATAAACAAAATAATAAACCCTTCATAGCCATGACTTATCCAATTACAGCGTTGTGAGGGACTCACAGATGATACAGCCTGAATCTATCTTTCAACCTTTGGAGCAAATCCAATCATTCCAAACGGTCAGCGATGGTAATAATTACTGTGGTGTGTCGTGTATCGATCAAATGTGTCCACAAAAGGGAACCAAACAATGAATATGGAGTGCAGGAGAGAAAGGTTCCCCATGGATGAAGTCATTCTGGGTCTATTCATCTGGCGATGGGAAGAGGTAAAGCAGTGTTTTAAAGGAAGGCCTTTATTGGGTGATATAGAAACAATTGTCCCCATCACACCACCAATACTAGGCTTGTCTTACTTTGGTTTGGGGTTAGAAAAGGGTTGTATGTGAAGGTGCACGGTAAAATCCCAAAATAACAAATGGTGTTTCATTTTCTATTGACCTATTTTGTTGACACAGAGATGTCTTGTGTGGATGGGCCTCCACAAATTCACATGGCCAGTGTTGAGAACAGCAATGGACCATTGACAGTTTCTGGCTCATGCAAAAATGGATTTTTGTTTTACCTAACGAAAGGTGTTCCAAGTTAACCCTTCGAGTCGAGGCGTTCTTGAGGGAAGTCAGGCGGAGAATCGTCGTGCCAAAGGCCTGTGTCAGGATCATGTGTCGCCACTGGAGGAGGAAATGAGGCAGGCTAGGAGGAAGGCAGCAGAGGCCTATCAAGGATAATTATCTTGTGTCAGTGACGCCACTGATCCCACTGTCATTTTAGAGGGGAAAAAAGGAGAGCGAGCAGAATAACACGCCCGGTGAGTTGTTAACTCTGACAGCCACTTTGAGATGAGCAGGAGTGTTCCATAAGTACACTTGAATACAAAAAAAGAAAGGGGAAACAAATATGGCTCTTTCATATAGACACAGAGCTAATAATTTACAGATAGCTGGCAGCCATTGCACAAAAGAATGATAATACATTAAGGAAAAAAGAGGCTGCTTTCTACTGAATACAGAGACAGCCTTCAATTCATTCTCGTGTTAAGTAGCTTGTCGCAGGGAAAGATAAGGACACACTTAAGCACGTATGACACAATTAAACTACTGGACGCTTTCTTCCCAGAAAGAGAGTAGTAATGGACAGCTATTCATTGAAATAAGAAGCATGGTTTGTGTGTGTGTGTGTGTGTGTGTGTGTGTGTGTGTGTGTGTGTGTGTGTGTGTGTGTGTGTGTGTGTGTGTGTGTGTGTGTGTGTGTGTGTGTGTGTGTGTGTGTGTGTGTGTGTGTGTGCTTGCATTATTGTCTATGTGTGTGGATGGGTGTGTTCGTGTATGTGTGTGGATGGGTGTGTGTGAGTGTGTGTGTGTGTGGTTGTGTGTGCGTGTGTGTGTATGTGGGTGTGTTAGTGTATATGTTTGTGTGCGTGTGTGGTTTTGTATGTGGGTTTGCGGGTGGGGTTTTTGCATTAGCCTCATACGTACCCACACAAAACGGCTGTTATCCCGTACGACCATTACTGAATAGTAACTAGATTTGTCCTCCGTGTTTAAAATGCACTGGATTGTGTTTGTGTATGTCATTTGAATAGTGAGGAAAGGAAAATCAATGGAGTGGAAAGACGGTTGGTAATTAGACAGATAGGTTTCCTGCTGGAATACAGTTCATTCCTCTTCCAGAGGAGGGAGGGGGAATATGAATGCAGTCGCCACAGCCAAGCAAAGGACACACGCTGAAAGTGTCTCACTTTGATAATATGCTGATGAGGTCCGCCCACAATACCACATCAATACTTCCTTAAAGAGTTAAGAGCAGTTTCCTCAAGTGCAAAGGGGTCGAGAAACCAGGGATAAATACAGAGGGCGCGATGCCACAGAGCATATTTAATATTGTTTGGGCTTGGTTTTTGGGGGCTTTTTTGCATATTTGGCAGAGGGGAAGACACTGATGAGGATGCAGGGCCTGGTCGCGGTGCTTCAATGACACTGGCTGCTTTTGTGTCTGCAGGCGCAATTTAGATTGAGCGGAGAGAGGGGCCTGCAATCAGGCAGAGGTAGCAATCAGTCTCTGCTGAGTACACGCACGTGTGTGTGTGTGTGTGTGTGTGTGTGTGTGTGTGTGTGTGTGTGTGTGTGTGTGTGTGTGTGTGTGTGTGTGTGTGTGTGTGTGTGTGTGTGTGTGTGTGTGTGTGGGTGGGTAGGGGGAGGCATGCTGGGGTGCGGAGGGCGAGAGGGTTGAGAGGAAGAGAAAGTGGTAGAGAGGGTAACAGGAGGGAGGTATCGAGAGAGGGAGAGAGCGAGAGAGAGTGAGAGGGAGAGACAGAGGCAGAGACAGAGGACTGGCCCGTAGCCATGTGGCTGGGATATGCAGCCTGTGGCATGGTCGAGGAGCTACTAATGGTATAAACTGCTGAGGCTCAGACACTGTCCACACTCCTTTCATTTCATCGCAACCTTTGCCATCCCAATTTCAGAAAGTCAATAGAATTTTATCTTCGGACAAACAGTAACACATGTGCAAGTGATTACTGTAGGGTTCATGCCGCATCCACCTGCTACCATGCATTATGGCGAGGACCTACGGTGAGCCTAGGCATTTGCCCGCAGGACGCTATAGGAGGGCTGAATCACGATGTTTCATGAGCAGTTTATTAAGGCGTGAGGACAGCGGAGGCAGCTGAATCTTCATTAGTTTTAGACAATTTGACTGTTTTTTGGCGGGCACTATTGGTGCAGAACGTGTTTTCATCGAGTGCCTCGGCCATCAGAACCAGGGAGGCAAGATGAACGAGCAGACATCCAAGAGTTGGTTTTCACCTCGAACACCCAATCATTCTTCCTGACTAATCCTGGGGTGGGTGCCATCATGTATAGGGGTGATGCCAGAGCATTTCCCTGCTATTCTGCCTTCTTGACCATAAAGGGAGAGGGAAAGAGAAAGCAGGAGGGACTCATGTAAAGAGGGGGATTGAGGGATAAAGAGAGTGTGAGAGAAAGAGAGTGTGAGAGACAGAGCGGGAGAGAATGATATAACGGGGGGATTTAGGGAGAAAGAGAGTGTGAGAGAAAGAGAGTGTGAGAGAGACTAGAGCAGGAGATACTGATATAAAGGGGGGGATTCAGGGAGAAAGAGAGGGTTAGAGAAAGAGAGTGTGAGAGAGGGAGCAGGAGAGACTAATGCAAAGTAAGGATCGAGGGAGGAAGAGAGTGTGAGAGTCTGAGATTGTGAGAGAGATAGAGAGGCAGGGGGAGGGATGGAGAGAGAGAGAGAGAGAGAGAGAGGGAGAGGGAGAGGGAGAGGGAGAGAGAGAGAGGGAAATTCCGTGTGACCACGGCTCGCACAGCTACACCCGTGCTCGGAGATAAATCAGTGAAAGTATCCTCCCATCTCATAGCAGTGATCCTCCGTGAAGAGAGGGGAGCCTGTGATTGGTTTCTATCTCCACAAAACTCCAAATCAATTTTACATCGACAGGAGCCAATGGATTGCTTCAGTGGAAACAGTAAAAAGACCAAATGAGTGAATCTGATTTTTTTAATGAGCTTCTTTGATGGGAGTGAGATTAATGTGATGGTTGTTCTCGACCAGGGACTTGAGGGGTGGAGGAGGGGATTGGATGTACAGGCCCATCGGAGGCCCCTATGTGAGGAGACTGGGAGGGCCCCCGATACGAGGCTAATGGGAACGGCCCCTATATGAGGGGGACTGGATGCACAGGCCAGCTACAGTCTCCTGCGAGGGCCCCTATACAAGGGGTTACTAGATGGACATAAGGTACAGGCTACTGCAAGGGCCCCTATGTGTGACTCCTGGGGGGGCCCTTATATGAGGTTTGGACTACATGGACATGATGGGTACTGGCCGGGGCCCCGATATGAGCCACCCTGGAGGACCGGTATATATTAGGTTTGGGCTTGATGTACACGCCAGGTGGAGTCTCCTGGAAGAGCCACTGTATCAGGCTCCTGGGAGTTCCCCTATAAGAGGTGGAACGGCTGCTGAGAACACTTGATACGACAGGCTGGCTGCGGCCGTCTCCTGGCTGTACGGGAGCAGGGACAGTTCCATTAATGCATGGAACTGTCTGGCAGATAAGCTGTGTTGTCGTGAGTAAGCAGAGCTTTCCCTGTGCCCTCCCCCTGCCTCTTCACGACTGCATTGAGAGCAGATGGACTTGAAAGCACAGATAGGTATTGCATGTCTGTCACTGCTTTCCGGGGGGGGGAAGGGAGAATACAATATGCATGCAGCAGCAGGGAATCAAGGAACAGATTTTAACTTTGTCTTCGAGGCGGTCCCCCACAGCAGCACTCCGCGTTTCTATCAGCGCACGCCAGCCCCCGTAACTTCTTATTTACTGAGAACAGCTTCCGCGGCTTCTTGGAAATGAGACGCTGGTTCACGTGGCGGTGAGAGGGAGTTAATGTGCAGATAAGCCGCTAAATGGCAGAGGCTGTGAAATACAATGATCATGGAATGGGCTCCGATTCAGACCAAATGAGAGCCCATTCCTGTCCCCGGTCTCTTATTGAGAGATGTACGCTTTTCACAAGTTCTGACAAAAGTGACAATTCAAACATAAATTTGGACCAAACAGGTTGTCTGGGGCTTGGCTGAGGCTGTGAGGGTAGGCTCATGAATGTACGAATGAGATGGGAACTGTTTGTGTGTGTGTGTGTGTCTGTGTGGTGTGTGTGTGTGTGTGTGTGTGTGTGTGTGTGTGTGTGTGTGTGTGTGTGTGTGTGTGTGTGTGTGTGTGTGTGTGTGTGTGTGTGTGTGTGTGTGTGTGTGTGTGTGTGTGTGTGTGTGTGTGTGTGTGTGTGTGTGCGCGCGCGTGTGTGTGTGTGTGTGCGCGTGTGTGTGTGCGCGTGCCCATGCCTGCCTTCCTGAGTGTGTGTGTGTGCGTCTACGTGTGTGCGTGCCTGTCTACCTCCCTGCGTGCGTGCGTGTGCGTGCGCGTGCGCGCGTGTGTTTTTTATTTTCTTCTAATGACCATCTGTGTGATGTTGAGCTCTATGGTGGAAAAAATA
>NC_079413.1:4112922-4122922 GCF_026213295.1 Gadus chalcogrammus | reverse complement strand
GAACTTATTCTGTGGTCCTCTGGGGATGAGAACCTCACACCTCACACCCAGCCGGTTCTAGCTAAGCTGACAGCTCAGCGGGTTTGTTGACAGGTGGAGCGAAAAAAGTGATTTTTGTTAGAAAACACATGAGCACTGCGGTAGAAGTGCTCAATTAGTGAAAGGGGTCAGAGAAGAGTTTTTCGGCTTGGCTGGTCGAGTTTTCGAGAGTGAAAAAAAACAAACATAAAATAATGAAACATTTTGAATCTGGCGTGTTTCCAGGATAGATAAAATCCGGAGGCATGAGGTGTTGACCTTATTTTGACCACAGTTCAACCCCAAAGAGTAACATGCAGGCTAGATCTTGACCAGCTGTTGTTGAGGAGCATGAAGGTTAATTTCAAGGAGGAGGCAGGGAAACTTTTTTTACCTGACTGACAGCTACACAGGATGTTTCTCTCCTCAACTCTCAGACTGGATGTCCGGTGAAAGCATCACAATGCAATAGCAGGACACAGTGGCTGCAGAGGGAATGGAAGGAAGGGGCTCTTGACAACAGATTCTCCATCATTATCGTGGCCTGGCTCCAGTATAAGTGCATGGAAACACGGATGGGCACACTTAAACCCACAGCTTGGAAACTTTAGAATTTAATTTTTTAGGTACTATCACCCTGATATTTTTGATTACATCTTTTTATAAATGATCTGAAATGATTTGATTGCTTACAATGCATCATTGCAAACAACAATGCAAATATATTACACATAACCCCAACCCAATCTGATATGAATTCAACCTTTTCAGTTGCACCACTCTATTCCAATATTATAGGGTTTTTACATCGCAAAGTCACACGGCAATGAAGGCTTCTATTCTGGAACCATAGGTGCATTGGAATGTTAAAATGTTAGAGTCAAGGTTTTTTGGTCATGTGAAGTAATTTGTCTTTAAATGATTTGTCACTCATGAGACACATGGCAACAATGTTCGCTCACTAGCCTAGGTTATGGTATATTTGCGTTGATTTAGGAATTTACAATACTCCAAATACTGTCTATTGAGTCTCTGCAACAAAAGATCCTATGATGCATTCTGATGTACAAGTCACAAGTTATATTACAGAGCCATAACACAATAACAGAAGAAAATTTTGAATACAAAAATAATGACTTTATTGACATATACATAACCATTGGGATTCTGTACCTATGAAGGAATATATACAACACAACTGGAGACCTGCACACTTGACATAAAAAAGGAGTGATTATTTGCAGAGCAAACTAGGTCACTAGGCAATTTCGAACCAACTATATGAGAGAGGGGTGCACGTTTCAGTTAGATTTAATGTACAAAGATGGATGCATCCACACTCAATATCGTTATTAAAAATGAGTGCACACGCTGTTGAAATGATAAACTCGTGAGTGATGACTCAAGACACGGTCTGTTCCAAAACGAGGAATTATTTGTCTATGGACTGCTGTGCGTTTGTTTGCTCAACAGTCTTCAGATAATGAAGCTAAATCAGATCATATATTTGTTAAGCATAACCCAACGTGACACCAAATGTTTGCTTTGCCTCGAGAAATATAACCAGCACATCATCAATGTGTATAAATAGGCATCACCACTTCCCAGAGGGCAACACAAGAAAAACACATAGAAACGAACACAGTGCATCATAAACGGGACATAGCACCCTCACAATCCTGGCCTCCTTCGTCGGGAGCTGGGTAGAACAACCTCGCTGTAGCCAACAGTCTTTTTAGGTGTCCTTATCCAGCCTTTGGATGAACATGAAACCGAACGGGAGCGGGTGGTGCGATGGGTGGTGCCGCAGCCGGCACCGCCTGGCGTGGCTCTGGTGGAGTTCTGCTGATGAGCTGCGGGATGGCAGGAGTTGGGCCGGGCGCCACTATCTTCACTCTGAATATGCGAGGAGATACAAGACGAATACCAATTATAATTTCTCCCGCCAGAACATTAGAATAACAATCCATTCTTTTCCGCCGAGGCTACACAATGCCTCCGTTATAAAAATCGCAGGCAGAGATTTCATAGGAGACAGTGATATTGTCAAATATGTAGAGACACAGTCTAGATGAGGCAATCTGAACAGATTGTCGTCGCTAACCGCAATTTTGCACACATTATTTTAATTTACACACTGTAATTGAGAAATCCACATGTTGCATACTTTTAAATGATTTCATTTTGCCTCTACGGGCTCCGTTAACTAGTCACCCCATCTTGCGACTAGAGTTATCTAGCTGCCCTTTTGGTAACCTTTTGCCTGGCGTAAACCGGTCACAAGAAAGCAGTGTTCGCCTCATGCATATACAGTATCTGATTTTTGCGAGCATGCCGGAATCGCTGGCCTTTAGGTAAACAACTCCCATCTTTGAAGTCAGGGCATTTAAATTACAGGGAGGGGGTGAAACTGTGTCTCCTTTCATATAAGGACAATATCAATCTGGGGAGGGGGTGAAACTGTTAAAAGACTGTGTGTTCGGGGATCACTCAGAGGATACTGGTGTATGCAAATATAAATAGATCCGTCCTAGACACAATATCTCTCGCCAAGACAACACACAGATTGGTGGGTGTATTCAAACCCACACGCACCCACACACAAACGTTGAAACGGTGAACTAACCTTAGCACGCATGCACGACGCCCAATCGGCGCCCGTGGTGAAGGCGTAGGCAGATGCCCCGCCGGGACGGGGCCACACTCCAGGCTGATCAAACAGTCCCCGGTCCACGCACCACAGAGCTTCCAGCAGCTGTCAGATTGGTCATGCCTCCTGTCGGGGGGCCGGCGCCTCTTATCTCCTCCCCCCCCCCAACACCTTGACAACCGCTGCGCCACGCGCTTCTGAACACACGATGGAATTGATTATAGACCCCTAGCGGAATAAAACAAATAAGAATAATAACACTAGGAATGATGATGGTGATGAGACAATGTCATGAGGAATGAAAGGTATCATGATGTTTACTGTTGTGGTATTTTTGTGGTCCACAGAGTGCACACGGCAACAAACAAGGAAAGCGTCAGTCTCCATCTAGTCAGGCAACAAACCACACGCTGCGGTGGACATAAGGACCCGAGGACAAGAAAGGTCACCTTTCAGTAAACCAACCACAAAAACGAACGAAACCAACGCTAAATATCTCCCTCCTTGAACCATGACGAAAGTCTCCCTCTAACTGTTCCTCCCTCACCCCCATAAAGTTCAAACAGCACCAGTTTGTGGGGTGTGACCCAGTCCTCAGAAAGCCGGATTCTCCACGCTCCCTCCCTCTCCCTTCACATGGCTCTCCATGTGACCACAGCCCCACAAGCTGTCCTGACGCTGAACCTCCAGCTCCCATGAGCCTCCTTCGGTTGATAGTTATTCATGCATTCCTAGACTCCTTCGTGGGGGCAACAACAACAAGGTTACATAAGGTTTATTTGATCCACTGCCACAATGACACACCCTCTTTAATCGGTATCTGCCACTTCTCCAAAGTATAGGCAACCAAACAAGCTGGCCTTTGGGTTCCTCTAGATGGGCACGTACCCGGGCACATTGACACAACCCTGAACGACGGCGCAGCATTAAGTCTTTAGTACTTTCTGAATGAGGCAAGGATCTTGAGCTGTCGTGTTTTGTTGATGAAGCGTTGTGAAGTGTTGATGAGAACACGCTCCCTGTCCTTGTTCTCCCCGCCCCATGCTTTGTTGTGAGGAGGACTTGTTATTGTTTCATCTGGAGATTTCTGGTAACTACATCCGGGCTGAGAGCTTAAAGATGCTCTTATCACTTATAACACACTTGGTGTCACACAATAGCAATCACTGGACCATTTCCACAGACAGCTTTGGGGGTCATTGTGGATTAATGGCAAAAATGATAAAAAATACTTGTTTACTTGTGTCGCATCCCAAGAGGGAACATGCAACACAATCGTCTGAAACAACCCAGCTTTGACCAAAACAGTATTTAATTCTAGACATTGCAGGGAACAAGCACAACTCAGTACACAGCGTGCGCACTGCCGTTGAAAAAAAATGACAAGTATACCTGCTACAGATGTCGCACAACCTTGGCTTGTGCGTCAATGACTTCTTGAGCGTCTGCTTGAGGTATTTTTAGCCATGCTTTTTTGGATTTGGCATATCCTATGATAAAAAAAAAAAAGTTAAAACAGTGTTTGCTGCTATAAACATACGTACATCAACAAATCTATATGCATTGAAACAGTACAAAGAGGCTATAACACGATTCTACAACAGTCCATCCGGTCCGACTTGCCTTCCTTGTCCGACGGCGGGGTTGTGGCAGAGATCACTTTGACTAGGTCCTGCGTGACACCCAGACAGAGGTGGCAGAAGGTGTAGCTACAGTCCCCCGAGCACAGGCCGCAACACACCCCCACGCACACCTGGCAGAAGACGTCACAGCAGCGGTCCCCGCAGGTCCCACAGTTGGCAGTCGTACAGGGGCAGTCGCCACCGGTCAGTCCTGGATCTCTCTCCGCTTGGAAACCGTTCCCGCAGGGCTTACAGAAGTCCAGCCCCATAAGTATGCTGGGTGGCGAAAATAAAGGAAACCGTGAGAACGTGCAGCTTCAACCCTCGCTGTGACAGAAGCCCAGACGATATGTTGGAGGATATGAAAGAAGAAGACGAATCGTTGGGGCTTTTATCTGAGAGCGAGAGAGTTGCACCGGGCTATCCTTAACTCCAGCACAAAAGGAGTTCTGAGGAAACGTCGTCTGCTTCTGATAATGGGTCAGGTCACAGTGTTATCTCCTGCTCCTTCGGTCCAAAGTTCTGCCACCACGCTAGCATTCGTTAATATTCCCAACTCGGGGTGGGCTTTAACTTGAAGTCATGCGTTTGGCAACGTCATACTTTGCCCCCTGAGGCCAGACCCCAGATTCGCTCTATCCTCTTCATTCATCACAAAGACGCAAGTAGCAAAATAGCCATGACAAAATGTTTCCTATTATTAGCAGAATTCCGCTGAATAACTGACCTTGATGGGTCACGTCCCTCCACAGTTTTTTCTATTCAACGAAAAACTAAATGTGCATATAACCCCCAAATTGATTTTTTGGTACTTTAGTGCCTGACGCTAAAAACAAGCGCTCTTTGTTGGGGATGGACTCTCACGCGGGCGGCTTTGAGGTGAAATGAGGGAGCTGATTGTTAACATTCAAGCATGTACTTCATAGGCATTATCGTTGGGGCTCAGGTCTACATTATATTTCTCAATATTATGTGTTAATGCATGCGGCCACCTCAGCCCAGGGTCATCAGGGCTAATGAAATGGCCTATAATCACCTCTGTTATCAAATGTTTACAGTTTGTTCCTTCCTAGTGTTTTGGTTAGAAAAGAGGAATTTCATGAGTGCTGATATATAGAGTTTAACGGCCCGGGGACTTTTGACTATACATGTATCTCTACACACAGTTTTTTGTTCCCAATAATTCGCCTTCATTGATAATCATAAGCCCTTTACTCTTTACGGTTTACTCAGAATCGGACACAGCCTCTTATTTCACCGGTTTACTAATACATGGAAACAAAAAGATAAGGAAGGAGATACAAAGAAGATGACCTGCTGTGACTGTAAGGGGAAAAGGATATTTTCCCTCACTGTAACTGCCATATGTTGATTATGCCTTTTCGCTGAAACCCTTGGGGTGGTCAAGGGTCAAAGAGGCCCCGCATTATAATTGTCAATGATAAAATCAAATAATGCTAATTTAAAGGACAGAGTTTCCTGTATTGTCATCAAGTAGGAGAATGCAAGGGGATCTCTGCTCCCTCATGAACGGTTTACCCCCGCCACAAAGGTTAACGTTAGATAACGCTAGGAACAGGCACGGTGGCTAGACAGTGCACGGAATAGGAGACAGAGCTTACATGATGAAGGGGAAACATCATATGGATTTTTCCATCACATGTCATCTGTGGAGCAGAGCTGTCCTCATCAGTTCTGAGACCTGTGCCACTGTATAAGAAGTCCTTGCTTTTGCCAATGCATTGGCCTTCTCCTTTCGCTCAGAGAAGCAGGGCAATCTCCCTTCTGGGGCCTCAGATTATTGTGAGGCCTCGGATTTTTGTATGCTTGTTGTATGTTTATTGTATGTTATTGTATATTTATTACTTAATTATATGACCCTTATTGTTATAAGTTCGGATGACTCTTCATTCTTATACAGTTTAGACAGAAATGATTGCAGTGGTCCAAATTCCCACCACATCACGTGTTGACCTACACAAAGTAGAAACGAGTTTACAGGAAGATGTGTTGCAAGGGTAAGAAATCCAAACCCAGCTCAGTTACAAAACTATCTGTGTCGACGGAACTTTAACTTTAATTAAATAAACAAACGCATCATAATCTGTTGTTGCTTAAGAATGTTAACTAACAAATTATAAATGGCGCTTTTAGAACAGTTGTATAAATGCACCATGTCACTGGAGGTCTCGTTGTTCTGATGCACATCAGCACGGCTCTGTTTATCTTTGGTCCTCGTACCTACAGACGTATCATAGCCGCGTTGATACTAAGTACAACAGCACTCCCTCTCGTGTGATATTGCTTAATTGTGTCATAAAGGCTGGAAGCACGGATGTGATAACAACTTTGCAGGGGAAAAACGCCCAGACGCCCAGTGTCTCCCCGTTCCATGGTGCCCAGAAGTTCAGGGGGTTTCATGGTATTGAAAATACCAAAACAAAGGTAATGTAGTCGATCAGATATGGGGATACTATAAAGTAGGGCTGTATCTTATTTTGTTTATTCTATTTTATATATCATTATGTCTTATCAATATATTTTGTTCCCTGATGGGTAGTAAGGGTAACCTTGTTCTGATCTGAACATCAAAAACATCTGCCTTTGTTAATAAAAGAAAAAGATCTTTACCAAATGCTACGATAAAGAACAGAGACATGCACTTTGAAAGAGGCCTCCAGCGTTCATATGTCTGGCTTTGAAGGCTCCTTCCCCTGGTATGGCCGAACATAACCTTGATACTGTTGTAGCCGCTGGATTGAACCATACACCCCAGACGCTGCACTCTATCCAAATCGCACGTCCTGGTTCTGAATCATGGGCTTTCAAATTGTCCGTGCCATGTTAAGGATCCATTTTTCTGCATTTGAATAGTCAAACAAATGGCGTCCTTTCCTGAACCAACGTCCTTTACCAAACCTCTTTTCATTGACCTCGATGGACCCTCATGACCTCATCATGAGGTCAAGGAAACGTAGTGATGTCATGGAAATAAAGCCTACTCCACCGACCATAGGGCACGCCATTATGCAACCACGTGATGTGACGGACGTGGCTCTGCCGTCATGAGGCGCGATGTCCCCGTCCGAGTCAGGGTTAAACCTCTCAGTATAAAGAGCCGTTGTGTGGCGCAGTTCATATTCAAGGTCGCTCATTATGTAGCGCACACACAACGACGCTGCTCAAAAAGTATCACAACGCTGCAGCGGCTTGTGAGTGGTGACACACCGCCCCCCTGCGTGGACCTCAGCCCGATCGCTTTTCTTTTTCTCTTTTTGCGCACGGTACTCGATATTCAGACTGAAACAGAGGGTTAACCCGCGCACATCTCGGTGGTTCGGATTGGCGCCGGAACGGGGAGTTCACTTGAGAATAGGCTGTGCACTTTCTCTGGCCTTTGAGTCTCCTTTCCTGCCAACGTTTCCATGATGAGGCACAAATGGTTGCTTTTTTCCCCCAAGGCTTGATGAAGGCTCTCCTACCATTACGGCCATGAGAGATGATTGTGTGAGATTGCATGGTCCTAAACGGCATAGTGTAATGTCTGGTATAGGGCCTTACTCGTGATGTGATTATGCAGGCTTCTGAAGAGACTGTACAAGAGAGTATTTAATTCAGTTTCACAATTTAATTCAGAAGGAAAATGACACAAGTGTAGCGTGACTAATTACCAGTATTGTTTGGAAGGAGTGGCAGAAATGTATGCCCTCCTAAGTTCCACGGCTGAATTTTATTATCACAAAGTCCACTCGGAGCTGCAGAGGCAAAATATTAAAGTCAGGAGGGATCATTTAATAGAATTATATGAATGTTTATTTCATAAAACCTATCTAAGTATCCGCCATCCATCCTGAAGTTAATATGAACTGCAATGGGATTTTTATCAGGCTTGCGTCAAGCAATACAGGCTAGCCCAGAGACACCTTAGTGACGGTTGACAGATTTGCTTTTGAATGTAATAATTTCTCTTTAACCAATAAATTATCCACTTATTCGATATTCCCTGAGGGAAGCAGATGTTGTTGCAGATGCTGTTATGTCTATATCGATTATTGTTGGCATTTTCTCCTCACCAAGCAAACAAGCAGAAAACAGACATCTGTTCAAATTGTACAACTTTACCGTCTTGTCGCCCCCAATCTTTTTTTAGTTAGAAAGTTGGACCAACACACATGTGCATTTGGTAAACCGATCTAAACCCACGCACGCACGCACACACGCATGCGCACACACATCCATACATCCATCCATCCATACTATAGACAAAGACCCATGCAAACACACATACACAAATACACACAAACATTTGCAACTACACATAATCACATTTCGACACACAAACACACACACACACACACACACACACACACACACACACACACACACACACACACACACACACACACACTCTCATACACACCCAGACACATATTTTCCCTCTTGCCTCTTATAAACACAAATTTGGACAGGGCTCTTGACTGGCAGGTGAACGACACAATCCCTTAACCTTGACAGCGCCAATAAGGAAGGGACAGTCATAAAGGACTGCATGGGGTTATTTGAGGGCCTCCTGGAAATTCATTAATGAATGACATTACCCAGTGCAGACATACGTGGTAGTGAAGTTTGGTGGAGGGGAAGAGGTGTCAGTTGGCTATCCACCCACCTATAATTATAGTGACACACACACATACATACATACATACATACATACATACATACATACATACATACATACATACATACATACATACATACATACATACATACATACATACATACATACATACATACATACATACATACATGCATACATACATGCATACATACATACATTCCTGAATATAAACATACATGCATATAAACACACATATATACACTTATACATACACACACACATATGTGTATGCATGCATACACATACTGGTGATTGTGCTTATAAGCAGACAAGTCCTGTACCCAAAGTGTGTGTGTGTGTGTTAGTATACACATATATAGATGTGATTGTCTGCAAATGTGTACTGTAGATGCACATGCATATGCACATGCACAACCTCAGACATAGTAACAAGAGGTTGAAAAAAATGTCTAGAGAGATGCTTTTATTGTGGAATAGATTGCGATCGTGATTTCGTTCCATTATTCATGCGCGAGGAGGAACCTCCTTCACCCAAGGCCAAATGAGCTTCTTCCCCACCGGCCATGCTCTCTTGTGGGAGACTGCTATTGTGATCATACAGCCGGCATCATAAGCCTCTTCGACGATTTGGTTTAATCCCAGACTTCCTTCACATTGTGTGCTGTGTGAGCCCAGCTGAATGAATCTTACCACGAGAATGATGACAGTTGCAAGAATTGAAAGGTGCAGTCTTCCTGGAATCTTCCGGGTAGACGAATGGGATGGGCTTCTTTTTACCGCTGATATCAGGGTAATTATAGATAATTGATTGTTATGGGTGATAAGTGTGAGCCGGCTAATGCAATGCAGTACTTAACCCCCGCAATCCTTCTGTGCCCTCCACTGAGGATTGGGATAATTAGATTACTCCTGGCGATACGTTTGGTACGCACACACACAGAAACACACACACACACACACACACACACACACACACACACACACACACACACACACACACACACACACACACACACACACACACACACACACGCGTACACCCACACACATATACACAAATACGCACGCAGA
>NC_079413.1:4072922-4107922 GCF_026213295.1 Gadus chalcogrammus | reverse complement strand
CATAGGGGCATGCCCTGAGCAGCACTGTGTCCAATGTATGAAACGTCTGTATTCAATTCCGGGTAAATAAAATAAATAAAAGGAATAAAAGCGATCTGTGTTCTTGGAATTGACTGGCAGCACAAGTCCCAGGGTTCTCACTGCGGTCTCACAGCCTCACTCCCCACAAGATGTCCTATTCGACGTCACTGGCGCCCTAATTATCTTCTTGAGATAATCAATTCACGAGGTTTCGGCTAAGAAAAGCTCAAGAGGCGGCTCTAATGAACAGGGTGGAAAAAAATACAATGATGATGCGCTCTATTGTCTGGTTTCACCACTTTGGTACTGAACAGTGAACAATAAACATCCCCAAAAGCGAGACTATCAGCAGTCTCGGCAGCTAAATGACATCATTAGACCTGGCCTTCAACACCTAGCGATGCCAAATGCATCGCTTTATGCTTTATGGTTTGATTCTTTGATACTTTGAGGGCAGAGCAGAGCTTTTAAATTTTTGGGATAACTCGATAGGTCATTTTAATGGCTGGCCCATGTCATCCGCTATGGCTTGTTTGATTAGGGTAAGAACAAGCTCTCTTTTGGCAGACCCCCGATTTGAGACTGTGGGAAGTATATTGCATATACATTCGCACCCTTACATTGCATATGCATCGAATCCATGCTGCCCTTCCCTTCACTCACAGCCACTAATTACAACCTTGCCTCTAAACCATCTGCTAGCGAATCTGTGTGGTGTTATGCTAATGTGTATTTACGTCAATGTAACAGGGTATATTTAACGTTGGATGTTAAGCGCAACTTTCTGTAATGATAATAATACCGTTGGCGTTGACGGAATGGCTCTCGCCGTTGAAAACTGCTAATAGTATTGGGTCACAACAACGTCCTAAAACGACTGCCACCGACCGCCTCATGATTCTTTAGAGACCGACGGACCCCGTTTCCAGTCGAGGAACGTGGTGATGGACCCCTTTTGGGAAAACGCCTTCGCTCCCACGTTAATTTGCATTAAATCGAAGCCCGGAACTCCAGAAAACTCCAGCGCTAATTGGGCAATTAAGCAGGCTTTACCTTGGCTTACCCAATTCTGCGCTAGCACAGGTATACACCTGCAATCAGTCACACTCATTAAAATCACCTGAAACGAGGCGCCGTGCCAGACACACCGTTGACGAATGCTGCCTTTTAGACAGTGCAGCAGAATGCCCATCCCTACGGGACCTACAAAGGCATGTCAAGCGTGTTTACCTGAAACTGTGTGTGTGCGTGTGTGTGTGGGAGGGCTTGTGTGAGGTGTGTGTGGGTGTGTGTGTGTGTGTGTGTTTGTTTGTGTGTGTGTCTGCGCACGTGCATGTGTGTATGTGTGAGGGCGTGTGCGTGTGTGTGTATGTGAGGGAGTGTGTGTGTGTGTGTGTGTGTGTGTGTGTGTGTGTGTGTGTGTGTGTGTGTGTGTGTGTGTGTGTGTGTGTGTGTGTGACTTTCACAGAGAGATTGGCCATTGCTTGCTTTAGTCACTGATTGCTATTGTGGGAATTGTCACCTTGTCCACCTGGCTAAATTACATACCCTAGCGAGTTGTGACACAGGGCTTATTTCAATGCATCAACAAGACCAAGCGATCTTAATGTCATCCAAAACCCAAAATACTGACTTTTCAATTAATTTAAAGCAACTAATTGTGATTGGGATTAAACTCCGGCTGGCACAGTGGTCTGCACAGGAATCTTGCGAGGTTGGAATTGGCTGTGGAGGCTTATACTGTCGGCTGGAATTTCCACATGTTTAAGCCAGTGTGGAAAGCAACAGACTTTGGCTTCTGTATCGCTATTCATTTCATCTAATCTTCAATATGCCTCATGGTATTTCCTAATGCCGTGAAATACTGTCAGAGGGTTTACGGTGGGTTTGCTATGAGCGAAGCCATTGGCCAACGGCTCGATGAAGAGAGCCAGCGTGTGGAATAATTGTATTCTGCATGTAAATAGCTTGTTTAATTAGCTTCCTACAGCTGGAGACGACGCTGATAGAGATGACCTTTATCGACTGATGATCTAAACTGTTTGGGACGTGCTCACTAATCCTCCTCCTTTCTTGCACCCTTATTAAGGTCTTCATTATCCCTCGCCTTTTGATTGCACCGGCTTGATTGACAGATGAGGCGGTTTGTCTAATGAGCCCGGACAGCTTTTAGTGAAGTCGGTGACAGTGATTGATGAGAGGCTCAATGGTGATCTGACAGAGGTAGTTAATGGACACCTCATTTTTTTTTGTTCTTACCTAATTGTTTGTACTGTATTCTTTGATAACCCCCTGCTCTGAAACAACCATCTAAAAATCAGCTGTTTCCCTCTTACATGACATCCCTCATAATCACGATACAAAATGGACTCTGGTGAAAATGTAATCTATGGCAGCAATTCCCTCTTTTATTTAATTTCGCAGAGTGAGGCTTCAATAGTTTCATTTCAATTTGTCCTGCTCCTTTACACCCAACAAAAGCTGCTGGAGCAAATTCAGAGACTAAATCGTCCAATCAGGCTTGAGTAGGTCACACAGCGCTGCATGCGAGTGCAGAATGACCCGCAGCTTACAGTAAACAGAACCAGGGTCCGTCGCCAAACAAAATAACGTCGCAGCCGGAGTGGTTGTGTGAAAAATGGTGTTCTGAAAGTGTGAAGCTTTAGTTAAAAGAAAAAACAACCCTGACATATTTTGCCCTGTAGTGATTTTTTATAGCGCAATGCCATTGATTGCATTTGCAATCGCCAGTGTTATATGCGTGAATGTGTGCCAATCCATGTGTTTATTTTGTCTGAGTATGGCATGGAAAGTTGACAGAAATTGCTCTGGGCGAAACACACAATCAATTCTAATAAGCCGCGTCTCTCACAGCCTGCAATTTATTGGATGAATTCTATGATTCCAGTTTTCAGCTTTTAATATCCAGCTGTTTCTTGGCTACATTTAAGCAATCAAAAGATCGATGCAAAAAGACTTATATTTTGCTAAAGTGTTTATTTCAAAGTGAGCTGGGAGGAGCACTAGCGTGGGGGGATCTAGAAGACAAAGTTTGCTTGTTATGTTGGCTGTTGACAAAATCAAAGGCCATCCCTCGGTTTCTGTGTGGTGACAGTGTCTGCTTGTTATGTTTGGTGTTGGCAGAATCAAAGACCCGCTTTAAGTCTCTATATTGTCTTATACAACTAGGATTTCATAATCAAAATATTATATCACTCCAAGGCGCTTTGTGTGTTTGTGTGTGTGTGCGTGTGCATTCGTGCGTGCATGCGTGTGTGCGTGTGTGTGTGTGTGTGTGTGTGTGTGTTAGTCTGTGCGTGTGTCATCATTTCTGATTGTATCCATGTGAGGATAGCACAGTGAGCATCCGTTCTCAGTAAAATCAATATGGGCAACATCTGTGTGAGATAATAGCAGAGTCTCTAGATGACCACAGCGGGCCGGGAGCAATGATGGAGCGAACAGCGCCTCTGTTAGCATGATTAGGGTAAAAAAAGGACAAGCACATTATATTCACAGATATCTAATAGATCGAAAAACAAGGATTCGGTGGCCACTGCCATATGCCAATTTTGCGCTATATTTACGCATATTCATGCATCTTTCATTACACGTTCAGGACAAAAGGGCTCAACGTAAAATCAAAAGCAGCATTTGGAAGGTGCTGGTTATGCTGTCCGCATGGCACTCCTCAGTGTGTGTGTGTACTGTGGAGCAGCTCAGCTCTGACGCAATTTAGCTTGAAGGCTAACGGATGACAGAGCATTATTAAAACCAGTGTTCTTTTGATGGTGAAACACCGCTTCCCGGCGGTGGAGTCGAACATCCATTTAGATGACTGTCATGATTGGAACACGGATGTCAACCATTTGGAAAATCGCATTTCATATCATTGTGGATATCAGTCAAATCCAGATCAAAGTCACGTTTAGACAAAGGCTCTAAAGTTCAAATCCAACACGGCAAAAAGCCAGTCGTTGGAGGTAGAACGTAGGCATTGAATGGAAGCCACATTCACAATTTCTGAAAAAAACACTGAATAATAATATGTCTAATAATAATTCAATTCATTCCTTTCATTCATTTCAGCTTTGACATGTTGCTATAACCAGTCCTTGATATAATACCCCCAACCTAATATTCAGTCTCATACGTCTCATACGTTACGCAGCGATGACGCCATGGAGCGCGTCTCCATCCAGCCCAGAGGGCCCTCCGGCACGGCAGAGCTCGGTGGGGGGTCTGTGTCTCTTCGTCTACCTCCTCTTCCAGAGCACTCGACGGGGGAATACAGAGCACCTGCCCCCCCAGCCCCGCTCTCCTCAGGCCCGGGCTCCAGTTCCCAGCAGCTTGCTAATGTCAACCTCGCCTGATGTGAGCGGCAGGGGGGCGCACCAAAGACAGCAGCAATTTTCCTACTGCATGTGCGGCAGAGACTGGAGAGCAATCTATCGGCCTAAGAGCCTCATAATCAGCACATCATTAGCGGGGGGGGGGGGGGGGGGGGGCGACGACAGGGGCGAGGAGGGAGTGATTGAGCCGGGAGAACGGGAGCGAAGGCACGGAGGGAGGGAGCTTTTTTCTCTGTGCTATAAAAGCGCTTTCAGCAAGACGTAGACCGGCGCGGAGCGAGAGGGAGAGATACTGAGAAAGAGAGAGGGGGAGAGAGAGGGAGAGAGGGAGAGAGAGAGAGGCAGAGATACTGAGAAGAGAGAGAGAGAGAGCGAGAGGGAGAGAGAGGGGGAGAGAGGGGGAGAGAGAGAGAGAGGCAGAGATACTGAGAGAGAGAGAGAGAGAGAGAGAGAGAGAGAGAGAGAGAGAGAGAGAGAGAGAGAGAGAGAGAGAGCGAGAGGGAGAGAGAGGGGGAGAGAGGGAGAGAGAGGGAGAGATACTGAGAGAGAGAGAGAGGGGGGGAGAGAGAGAGAGAGATACTGAGAGAAAGAGAGAGAGAGGGGGAGAGAGAGAGGGAGAGAGAGACAGAGAGGGAGAGAGAGGGAGGGAGAGGGAGGTCGACAGATAGGGGGAGAGAAAGAGAGAGATGCAGAGAGAGAGATACAGAGAGAGAGGGAGGCAGAGGGAAATGGAGAAAGAGAGGTAAACAGACGAAGAGAAAGAGACAGAGACAGAGACAGAGGGAGAAAGAGATACTGAGACAGAGGGAGAGAGAGAGAGAAAGAGCGAGAGGGGGCGGCGGGGGTTTGGGGTGCATGGTAATGGACAGGAGAACACATTCTCTCTAGGGTTGTACAAGATATTGAACAAAATGGGATGCGAAGCTCCGTCCCAGAGGCAGGGAGTGGGCCCACTACAACTGCTGATGCCCTGGAACTCGCTCTCTGAAAATAGATCCCCCCAATGTCTTTCTACAAGCCCCCAACCGAAAAAATATTAGTGCAACGTTTTTTTGCCGTGCGTCTGCTGAGCAAAATTCATGGGCATAAAATGCAGCGCAGGACAATGTGCTGTGAGGTAGATCTATTGTGCCACCTGAATTTAGCCTCCAACCACACCAACCTGCCATGGCCCCTTTCCATTAAATTCAAATGGAACAAAGGGACATATAGCTCATCTGGTGCATGGCACACTATTCCATTTGAGTCGCATCGTTAATTCCGGTTTTACTGTTGCTGCTCGCAAAAACATAAAAGAGTTGTAGGCATGTACCATGTTTGGTTCTCCTGTAGGCTACTTCCGCAGTTGGAGCACGCCTCACTCCCGGTTGATAATCATTGTACAGCCATTTGGGATTTGGCAAAGCCAATTTTCAATTGTGAGGTTTATTGGGGAGGCGCATGCTTATTGAAGCATAGAGTCGTATTAAGATGAGAGCCACAGATTGTTTCGAGCATTTAGTTTGGGGGGGGGAGTCATACTCACAATTGTGTGCGTGTGTTGTCTCACAAACTACCGCTTTGTGCCACATGATGGCAATAATGTACAGAGTACTTGGCCCTCAATTACGGAGCCGCGCGCCACGGAGAATACGAAAAGATTAGTAGTTAATTGTGTGAAAGGTATCAACTGCGTATTATACATATACATACAATTAAAAATAATGCCTTTAGAAGCACATACATATACACGTTGTTTTCCAAAATGGTATTACGCTTTTTTTAAATTGTTTTAATGAATTTCTTTATTTAGCTGTTTGAATTCCCATTCTAACCAAACTATGTCTGGTAACTTTTGCTAACAAACAATTATTTAAATAATTCGGCCAAGTATTCATAAATTTCACATTATCATTGATTATTTTCATCGATAAATATATTTATATTTATATCTCGTATACAGTGTCAGTATCCCCGCACACATTTGACAGGCGAACGGAATCCGAGTTGGATTGACTCCGCCTCGCTCACGCGGGACTTGTCCACGCGCTCTCCTCCACACTACACAGCATGCCCGCCTTGCGCTCGCGACGCTCAGGGTGCTGAAGAAGAGCTCTACTCTAGTCCCCAGTCACTCAGCCTCATCAGCGCGCGCACGTTTCCGCGCAGGGACAGGACAGCAAAGGACAGGACAGCGCGAGAAGACAGGACTCCAAAACGAGAGAGCCCGTGGCCGCTAAAGCAACATGTTTCCCGCGTGGAGACATGGCACGCGCACTACGCGTGGCTCGAGACTGTCGCAGCAGACCATGTTCGAGGTTACCGCTGGACAGGTGTTGGTCTTCTGTTGGATTCTGATGTCAGCTACGTGTATCACCCGCGCCCAAGCCCAAGGTAGGACAAACACCTCCGGGATTGTGTTGTCATTTGATTTGTTTGTATAAAATGGGACCAGTCCAAAAGTAAAGTCACATCACAGCCCCCGTACCCCGGGGTGGAAAATGACCAAGTCCATGTTCATGAGACATCCAGTGAAAACACACCAATCGTGTGTTTTGGAGAGATCAATCATTCTGATCAGTCTAATGTTTGTATCGCTATACGATTGTTTAAGGTCACAAAACACACGCCCAAATCTATCGACTCTGTTCAATGTCATTTTTTTTTTTGGTAACAATTTGTTCATTTTGAAATAACAGCCCAATCGACTCCCTCCAAAACAACGTATTTGCTTTTGAAAGTCAGATTACACTTTACTCTATAGCTTATCCTCCCTTCTATGATTCATGATGAAATATACATTAAAAGCTAAAGAATGATGGTGTTCCTGCTTTTTACTCCAACCACCGTCTCTTTAAAGCTTCTCTGAGGATTATAAAGCCTCGAGACATTGGTGTGTGCTGCCCTGCCCTGCCCGGCATTAACCTGACACGTAGACATACAACCTGCCCATGTCAGCCCCCCTAATCACACAATTACTGTGGGGAAATTGGAGCGACTGGTCACTTGTGTCTGTTGGTGGATGTCCTGTGCCTTAACGCCTGGCGAAGTGCTAATGACTTAATTCATGTAAATGGCACTGGCCTATCTTTTCTCACTTCCATTTTGATGTTGGGTTGAATGAATGGGTTAATAACCCCCCATTGATTCATTTCTATCAGAGAAGGCGTGGGGATAAAATGTATTGATAAAGGTTTATCATCGCAGTGTGTTCCGAACAAAATGGATCTCTTGCTCTGCAGCCCATTTTTTCCCCCCAGGTGCATCCAGATTAAATACATCTTCCAAAATCTCTAAATCCCGGTGTGCTTCGCGTATAACCGAAGGTTATAAAACGATAAAACCGTGGAACATGTTTGACATACAAATCCCTGGGGCATTTACTTCAATAGAAAAGCAGGAGAGACTGCTGATAGTCTGGTTGTGAATATATGGTTCCTACACATCGGAGGTGGCCCTGCGTCCAACCTAACAGCGCCCAGCTCAGCCTGGTACTATAACGACACTAATCCCTGAGCTGAATATTGGTATTTCATTCCCACTGCACTGGCTGCTATTGTCTCCTTTCGGGGTTCACTCTGAAATCCAGCCGGCTCCCTCTCTAACTCACGCACGCAAGCACACACACACGGAAGCACGCACACACACACGCAGGAAATCACCCCCGCACACTCAAGCATGCACGCACGCAGGCTCGCACACACGCATACACACAAACACACACACGCACACGCACACACACACACACACACACACACACACACACACACACACACACACACACACACACACACACACACACACACCAGTGTGTTAACGTACAAACCACCTACTTGAAGGAACTAATCAACCACAGACCTTCCCCCCACCCTCCACCCCACCCCACTAGTTTGTAGCCTCCGTTTCAGTAACTGTCTGCTTCTTTGTGCCTCTGCAACCCAGCTCTCCATACCAAGAGACCGAGCCGCTGCTAAGCTCTGCCTTGTCTGTGTGCAAAAGCCCCACACTCTCGATATGTGCTTGGTGTGGGTGCGTGTGCATGCATGCGTGTGTGCGTTTGTGTGTTGTGTAGTCTGTGTGTGTGTGTGTGTGTTTTATTCAAATTTTCCTCTGAGGCACTTGTGGGATTTTTAAAGCAAATGAAAATGTGTCATGAATGTGTTTTCTGTTGTTATTATGACTCACTTTAACCACTATTGAGCTCACGAGTAATCCCCACTTCGTCTGAGAAAAAAAGTGTGGCTTACTATGCAGCGCAACACCGACGGCCCGGCTCCTGTTAGCATCTAGCACGGGAGCTTACATGCCAAGAGTGTGTGAGTGTCTGGCGAGCACTTCTCGGCTACTTCACACGGATCTACCTTTTTCCTCCTGAAACCACACTCCTCCTTCTTCATCCCCGCGCAACTCAAGGCCCCTTCAGCGCTCCCCGGCTGCGCATTAGCATGTGTAAGTGTTTCGCCAGCGAGGGTCTCTCCCGCCGCCGTCTCTTTTCAATGGAGGACAATCTCCTCCACGTCCCCAACTGACGACCAATCACCGAGCGCCAGACCCCACGTCTCCCTCCCCGTTCTTCACGTAGGGTGGCCCCCCCCCCCCGCCGACGACAGAGGGAGCGTTCCCCCTCTGAAGCAGCAGCTCGTCAAACCCAACCCCCGCAGGGGGTCCTTGTTTGTTTGACGCGGGCCCCGCTAATGAGTGGCGGTGTGTACGTGTGTGTGCCTGTGCATAAAGTCAGGGATGCTCAAGTTGGGCGCTCGGAGGATTCCATAAATTAGACAACACAAGGCACCGATGGCCCCCCAAGAGACCCAGAGGTGGCGTGTGCTTGTTTTTATCAGCAGGTTTCTGGAGAGGCCCCCACTGTGTTGAACAGAGGCTGGCTTGCTTCAATCCACCAGGGGGACACCTCATGGAGTCCACAGGGGGGGGCACTCCCCTACAGCACCACCCCCCCCCCCCCCCTGCCCCCCTTCTCAGCAGGCCGCGTAGAGCGCTCATTTAGACTCCTCGTTGAAAACACCTCATCAGCAGCCATCGTGCCACTCTTCCCCTGGTAGTCGCCGTATTTCCCCCTCGCCACGTTCGCACACTGCTGGCTGCCGTCGCTGGTTAATACGCAATGAATATTAAAAGCCCCACTTTGGACAAATTACGGCGGAAATGCAGTCAAACACCACATGTTCGGTTCTATATTCGTTTGGGTTAATGGTTCATGTTTACTCCCCGACTGCATTGATTCCCCCCTTCGTGTAGATAGCGTCGTTGACATTCTGCCAACCGATGGCTGCTATGATTTTCGGGGACGTACGTTGTAATGGCCCTGACAGCTGTCAGCCATTTCTAAATCTTTAAATCGTATGATAATCCAGCATGCTTACAAAAAGGTCCATTTGTTTAAAAGACCCGATAAGTCCTCGTGTGATTAAAATTCCCCGGGTTTGGCAGTGGGCCCCGCAATAATATTTAATCAGTGTTGCAAATGGAACTATTTTACATCAAAATTCACTCTACTATACTGCACAATTACACGATACAATTCTGGATATAAAACTATTATGCATGTGTGCGAAATTGGGTGTATAGTAATGATATTGTGAATCCACACGTGTTTGTGTGTAGCTACAAACCATACTTACCTCTCCAACAGCCATGATGTGTCATATTTCAGGATAAACACTTGCTCTGATCATAGTTCTCATTCGGGGCCACGATTGGAGTGAGGATGGGATTGCTGTAATCTCAGTGCTGCTACCATAGTATAATTACACACAGTGCATATTTATGGCATATTCATCTCCTTTTTTGGTGACACGTATTTAATTAAACATGTTTACTGCTCCGGAGAGCCAACAGATGTCTCCTAAAATTTGGACTAAATGCTTGTTTTGTGTGTGTGTGTGTGCAGCCGGTGCCTCTTGCGCCCAGAAAGACCAGAGATCGGCGTTTGAGTGTTGCACAGCCTCAGGTGAAACGGAATGGAAACACCTCTTCTAAGTAAGACTCCTGGGTCTCCCTACTTTCAGTCCCTGACTGCTTGGGCTGCTGTTGCTGTGACTGCAGAACTAATTGTCTACATACACACTCATTTTCCTCTTCCCTCTTTCCTCTTCGAAAAAGGACTGTTGTTCACGGAATTTGCAGAAGAACAATTGAGCAGGAACGCAGTGAAAATGATGTAGCTTCGAGAAGTCTTTAACCAGCTCAGTCAAGCGACCAAAGCTGTGTTTATTGTTCATAATGCACATATAATCA
This sequence comes from Gadus chalcogrammus, assembly GCF_026213295.1. Lineage (NCBI taxonomy): Eukaryota > Metazoa > Chordata > Actinopteri > Gadiformes > Gadidae > Gadus > Gadus chalcogrammus. The sequence continues at coordinate 4,097,315 of NC_079413.1, read as the reverse complement.
GATTAACTTGTACCTCAGGGTTTTGGCATAAACCGCATGCCCAGTTATTGCCATTTGTCCGCAGGGGTATGGTAATTGGTGTGTTCACGGGAAAAGGAGACCCATTTCGCACCATGTGTCTGTCATAATGCCATGTCTGGCCAGCTCATCGGCAACAGGATTTACCAGAAATAGTTCTGCAGTGTAGTTGAGCATTTCTGCATTATTCTACGGATTCCAGCAACCTTGTTATGTGAATTACGTGGGCCTGAGCATAACTAAACCACTCTTACAGAAATAGTGTTTAATCAGCAATGGGAGACTTATGGAGTAAAATATGTGCGTAATGTAAGTCTTGCTTCTCAGTCGTGAATCAAATTATTCTTTCCTTTTTTTCTTTTTTCTTTTATTCACTAGTGGCACATTGAAGATCAATCTGCCTCAACTAATACAATGTAATAACTTCCTCTTTAGCTTGGGAGGGTTATGGCAATTGGAGTCTTATGGAGAGTTATGGTTTCAAGCAGTGAGAGCCAAGCCCTGCTCCTCGGGTTATTTTAGCCAGCCAGCCGAGCAAGGTTCAATTTTCATGTCTCCATGGTTTTTTTTTACCCGAGAGAAGGCTTGCTGGGTGAACGTGACTAAGTTGTTTACATATTAATTCTCCCGGCTCAACCTCTAATCAATCCAGCCAACATCCTGAAAGGCCGATTCTCTACTTACAGGAACAAAGAGTATCGGCCCAGAGCACAGTGGCCCAGAGCGGGGACGCCTATTGAAAGAGAAAATGACCTTGGATCCGTATGGCACACAATTTGTTTATTTCTTTCTTCTGATACACCGTTTTCTTTCCCTTTACTCTGGGCACCAAGATGATGGTGGTTGCTGCTTGGACAAAGCTGCATTCTAAGGAGCCATTTGACAACACGGCAGCCCCAACCTACCCCCTCCCTTCTTTTAAAACGGTCCCATTGCCCCTGTCTGGGGAGCCAAAGGGATGTGCTGAATCTGGTGTTCATGGACCAGGCATCTGTCTACAAGGCCCTGAGCGGCTCCACGTCAACATTTAAACAACACAAAGGAAACTCCAGTTTGGAAAGAAGTAGTGAGAAACAATGCACTTTATAGCACAACGTGGGCTTTGAGTCCGTGTTCCCATTCAAGTCGGCCCTCATGGGGACAGCTGAGTGTGTTCTTGTGTTGCGTGTGGAATGGAGAAGAAGGAGGCATGGTGGATAAATGAAAAAAAGGATGGAGGACGGGGGGGGGGCTTGGGGAGGAGGCTTTTTTTTTCTTTCAATGGGGGGGGGGGAAATACTGCTTCGAAAGCTCTCTGGGTTATTTTTCCGGGGAATTCTTTACATTCAACACTGTCCCTCGCCGAACACACACACACACACACACACACACACACACACACACACACACACACACACACACACACACACACACACACACACACACACACACACACACACACACACACACACACACACACACACACACACCAGAGAGAGGAAGAACTCGTAGCCTCTCCTGGATATTGTGCAGCATCACCCAGCGGCATCCTTCCACAAAATAAATAAAGGGTTCGAGTACACCTGCCAATTGATGTCCCCCACTCAGTTCCGATTCCGGGGAACAGAACTGTAATGGAGTCGCTGAGCAGCGTCGCACAGCTAGCCCGGGAGTCGACTGACGCGAGGGGAAGGGCTGCCGCACCTCTTTGTACCTTCTGTTTGTTTCACTTTCCCAATGTGCAGTTTTCTCTCTGCTCGCTGGAGCACCGATCATGTATCAAAGACGATTGTCTTAAACGCTGCCGAGGCTGCGCCGTGATCTACTCGCAACCGCTTACTTTGTGGTCGTTGAAAGCACGCCTAGCAGCCTCCCTCCGCCATTCTTCGCATTTTTTTTCTCAAATCCGAGCATTTTCATTGTTTTTTTTGCCCGGCGTTGTTATCAAGGCCAAAGAGCAGAAGAGCTCATCTTCATTCATGGAGGTGGCTTTGGGGGCGTGCGGGTTTTTGGTGGTGCGTGGGTAAGCGTGGAGAATAGAAGCCCGTCTAATCCGCCGCACTCTCCCTGTCACCGAACATGGTTCTGGTTCAGGAGCGGGAGACCTCCATGCTGCAGGGCCCGGCTTGACGTTCTGCTCAGCCCGCTGTTGGCAACCGTTCCTGCCAGTCCTGCTAGCGAGACTGGCGCGCTGCCTTTGGCCCCGACCCAACGCTTTGTGCTCAGTATTGATTAGAACCAGGGCTGAGCCTGGCTCTCCATTGTCCTGGTTCAGCCCACATGGAATAGCTTATCTGTTTGATGTTACTTTTGTTTCCATTTGTATTTTTTCCTCCCCTTGTTTCTATGCTTCCCCCCCCCCCCCCCCCCCCCCCCCCCGACACCAGCCGCGTTCTGTCTCACGTCCAAAAGAGACTGGCCTCTCGACATCACACCCCGGCCTCCCCCTCTGTGTTCTGACACCGCTCTACCTGCACGCCCTATCGACCGCGCCTTCAAAGCAGGGCCACCAGGGGACTTGAGTGTGTGCTTATACATTCAAGAGGGTGCGAATTGCGAGGAGACCACCTGAGGCTTCCCCCCAAAAGTCTGGTGCCCAGGCAGAGTCCCATCTCGGAATGCTTTTTTTTTTGGGGTGGTTTTTGTGTTCTGTATCTCTTCCCCCCCCCCCCCCCCCCCCCCCCCCCACCGGCCCCAACTAAAAAGAAGAAGTTGGGGCCGGTCGCTATGGCAGCACGTCGGAGGCACTTGAAGGCACGCTCTATCTTTGATCACTGTCCTTTCGGTTCACGTCAACAGAGGTCCCAGTCGGAAAGTGTCGGGGAGATGTGATGGGGGCTGACAGGGCTGCTCAGGGGTCTCCCTTCTCTTGCAGCTCATGTCACATCTGTACCCCCCCCCCCCCCCCCCACACACACATACACCCACACACCCCTATCTTTTGTGGGGCCCCCCCCACCACTGTCCATGAAAGTGCTGCAGGGATACAGTCTCAAATCATATGCTGGGACTCAGCCCTTCCTTCAGTGCAGGTGAAAGCCTTCACAGATCAGCTGCAAAATAAGAAAACACAACACAATGCAAAACTTTGAGGAATAGCACTTCTAGGCTGGTCAGCATATGGAAAAAGTTTTGCAGGTCGCGAGGGAGTTGAGTCATGATGAACATCATCCACGTTTTGGTGTGCATTGGGCAGAGTTTGCACCATATTTTTGTCAATATTAAATATTCTCTTTTCTATAATATTTTAACTATTAAATATTGATAAGAACTATTCATATTTATTCTTATTTAAGTAGCATATTGTGGTTGATCTATTTCATGCAGTCGCTAGACGTATTTCAACACCGTCAATCGGCAATGAATAAAACAATCGCCTTTTTCTGAATAGCAACTAATATTACGTACGGCCGTGCAGTGTATGCTACGGTGTGTATATCAGTCAAAATCAATACACTGTGTTTGCGTGTGTGTGTGTGTGTGTGTGTGTGTGTACCATGTCTCCTTTCACTGGAGGGTATACCTGGATTAATAGATACGGAAGAGGGCAGAACCAGCGCTTTGACAATGAAGCATGGGTACGGCATTATGCAAATTAAGTCTACCATGTGTTTCTGACCGGAATGATTTAGGATCCGTTTGAGTAAAACCCCTCTGAGGTTAAACGCAAAGTCTGTGATGCATTGCACCTCTCCGCGCAACCAACACACTGAAGCGGATAAAAGAGATTGTGCGTGGCGAGATGAGCCTCTTTTTGTTTTAATTTCAAAGGCAGCTTAAGAGTTGAACTCCATAAAAGTGTCTTTATGTCTTTAATTCACTCGAGCAGATGTACAAACACACGTGGCGGAACCACACGTTGTTGTGTGGGGTCCCGCAAACACATTTTTCTTCTAATGTGTTACATACACTTCACACACACGTCTCACACACACACACACACACACACACACACACACACACACACACACAATTACACACTGCTACACACAGAGGCGGCAACAGAAATTGTTTTGTTGTCTTTACACTGAGCTTCCTCAGAACTAAAACCAGTCATTTGGATGCTCGGCACATCTGTTCTAAGTGGGGCATAGCAGCATTGTGTCCCGCGTGAATAGACAAAATCCAACAAGCAGCCATTTCGGTCTAAAAAGTCATGTTCTAACGTTCCTCTGCACACACACCACTTTGCAATTTACCCTGTCGCTACCATATTGTCTTTCTCTTTCTGCGCCAGACCAATGCAATAAAAAATATATAACAACAGGGGCATGAATGGTTCAAAGAGGGTGATGGCGGCGGCGGCGGCGGCGGCGGTGGTGTCAGCGGTGGTGTTGATGGGAGGAATGAAAGGAGACCGATGCGTCAGTGGGGCAGAGATTGCTGTGGTTTTACAGTAGCACAAATCCCAAACTGTGTGCAGATTCCACGGTAGCTAGGAAACAGCTGACAGTTAAATGTGTTTTGGGGGGTGGGGGGGATCAACGGGATTAGCGCGCCCAGTCTGAGACCAAAACCGGTCGCTAGCCCTTTTTCTGGCGCCGGTAGCCAGCCTTTCTTTTCTATTACCTCGGGGCATTTAGCCCCGCGTGCAGTTGGGCTTGCTAGCGTTTGCATCCGTCCCCCGTGGGCTGCTTGGTACCTCGTAGCTCTTTCTGTTTGTTTTGGTTTTTCCAGAATCACACAATTAGAAATAGTTGTGTACATGTGTGCAGAAGGGGAAAACAAGCTAGCTTCAGAAGGTCAAACTTCAAATGTGACCTTAAGGGATGAAGAAAACATGCAGTGTGTCCATGTGCACACAACAGTGCATACGTACGCGCACAGACACACACGCACCCACACATTCATAGAGACATGATAACACACACATGCACATACATTGAAATAAAGACACTTTCACACACTAGTGTGTACACACACACACAGACGCACACACAAACACACACACACATTCATCTACCCATAAAACCACCCAAAACCCCACAGACACACACACACACAAACACACATACACACACGCACACACACGCACACGCACACAAGCACACACAAGCACACACACAATCAACTTCGTTAATCTACACACAAACCCACACAAAACCACACACACACCAACACACACCGACCCGGTCAAATTACCCACATAGAAGTAATGCAGTCCAAACAAAGACATTGTGTCTGCAGAAGGAGGATGCACATGTCACATCCAATCACCGCTGTCTCTGATGAGCTGAGTGAGATTTCCTGTCGCCGGTCCCAGGGACCCAGCCCGCTTCAATTCTTCAGGGGCCCTCCACCCAATGTCTCCCGATGGCTCCCCTTAACCTCCCCACTCCCCCCCCCCCCCCCCACCCCCACCCTCTCCGGTGGAGACAAACACTAGTACTAGAGGCCCCTGACGAAGACGGACGGGCCCCTGCTGTTGTCATCATGGTGGAGGGGGAGACAGGGGGCGGGGGGAGGAGGGGGGAGGAGGGGGGGAGACGCGAGGAGGGATTCCTGTCTCACTCTCAGCTTTACCCAAGAGAACGCCGCCAAACTGCGTTTGTATCACGAGTGACACAGATGCGATGCGATGGACTCAAGTTCGCACATGATGCCCGACATACGCAGAAGCCATGTGACAGAATGGGGAAGGAAAAGGGAGTGGCGGTATTTTCTTTTGCTTTTACGCGTCAGTTTCCTCTCTGAGCCAGGGCAGACCTTGAACCCTTCACACCGGATGATGGCTGCCACGCTTTATTCTTTAATAAATAAGATGAGCAAGAAATATTTCTTGAAAATAGGTGTAAGGCCCGTACAGGTCGAGGGCTTGTAAATATACAAAATAAGAGTCTCCTCGGGAATACTTTGAAACATTTTTCCATTCTGTAGAAGGTAATTTTATATTAATTTTATATTTGGCATGATGTGGCTTCATTGGACACGATTCACTCGTGCATGGCGCCCGAGGTCTGCAAGGGATAGAAGAGTCATGGGGATTAGAACTTTCTCTGTACGAAAAATTAATTTAATGAAATTCCATTTTCCAGTGTACTTCTGTTTCTTTAATTAACCGAGGGACCAGAGTCACTGTGATATAGAGGAGAAAGTGTGGGAGTGACAACGCTTGTTTCCAAAGATGATACTCGTTGATATTTAAATTTTGTTTGGAGGCCGACGAGCAGGTAAACCTGGCCGTCGTGAAGGCTTTTCAGCCCATCGAATGCATTTCAATGGGTTGTGGCCTTGACAGAGGATGCATGTGGTTGCAAAAAAACAATCTTAGCTTAGCGGGGAAACCCATTCCACACTATAGGGCACAACACATCTCCACTCTGGACTTCAAGGCAAGTCCTGCTATAGCTACGCCAGAATAGTCCACCCATGTTTTTTTCTTTCTTTCTTTCTTTCTTTCTTTCTTTCTTTCTTTCTTTCTTTCTTTCTTTCTTTCTTTCTTTCTTTCTTTCTTTCTTTCTTTCTCCAATGGACAAAGAAGAAAGTGGGAAAAGGTTCAAAGGAAAACAACAACAACGTCTCGCTTCGCCTTGGTAACTGCAGTGGTCCCTGAGCCTGGCTGAAACGCGCAAACGCAAATAGCGGCGGTGGCGGCGGCGGTGGTGAAGTTTAAAAGCTTTAATCAAACCACCACTGGGAGAACCAATGTGGTGTTGCACTTTGCATCATTGAAAGCCTGTTTTATTAATGCTGTCCAAAGTGAACAGGGGTAGTGGTGCTGGGGGAGTCAGAGGGGGGGGGGGGGGGGGGGGGGGGGCAGTGTAAGGGCATTGTGCACTTGATTGTAAAGCAGGGTGGAGCGGAAACAATGGGCATGAAAAAAACATGGCTGTGGAGCTAAAAGAAAAAAATGAAAGCAAAGGGAAAAATTGCAGACTTCCATTACTTCGGAAGTCGGCGGGTGGAGGGGAAGGGTCGGTAACCACGGTTTCCAACCTGACGTCGTCAACCGCCCCCCCCCACCCCGTCCCCACCCCGTCCCGTCCCGTCCCTCGTGCCGGTTTTAACATAACGTGTTCCCCCTTTTCAGTTAACGTGCTTTCATCAAAGTGCGCTCTGACGCAGACTGCCGTCTCGTTCAGCGCTCCCCGGGCGAGGCGACGTTGTCTGGTGGCGGTCCTGAAGGAGTGAGACACAAAGAGAAGCCTTGTGTTCATTGTAGAGTGACGCCGCCAAACAACTCACTCACACAAGGCTCCACGGGCCCTCTGCGTAGCAACGTGTTGACGGCGCGCCCCCCGAGCATGAGACGACGTCCAATCGCTGTGATGAGCCCCTCTGCGTTTGTTGCACGTAAATGCTGCCATGTTGCTGGTGCCCGGTATTGTCGCCGGTCAACGTAACCCCCCCCCCCCCCCCCACTCTCCAAAATAAAATAAGAAAGGAAGGTCACAATTCATTTTGCACTCCAATGAATAAATGGTATAAAAGTGGAGAGTCTTTTTTACAGGGGGTGCAGTTCAGTTATGGTCCCCTAAAGGGCTTCCTGACGGGGAGTGTTTGCTATTTGTTTTATGTGGTGAGGAAATGAAGACGCTCAAGCAGTTGATGAAAATCAGGAGCTATTGTTGTCTGACAGCGAGCACCTTTACCGTGACGGCCCGTGTGGTTAATTTGTGAGATGGAGAGGCAGGGAGGCGTCGCCGCACCCCGACGGCGGATACGGCGGCCTGGTTGAGGCATTTAAAGTGAACCGCTGTTATGAATGACACTCGGGTCTAATGAATATGTATACATTTATAAAAATAGGCACGGTGTCCCTCTCAACGTCAATTGGGAGTGACAGTCACATTCAGTGGGCATGGCGAGGATGGTGATGCTTCAGGGATTAGACAAATGACACAGGCACGCACACAAACACATTCCTACACAGGCACACATAACACACGCAAACACACGCGCGCACACACTTTCTTACACAGACACACACTAATAGATGAAGAAGAAACACAAATGCAAAACACATGCAGGCAGCGTGCTTTTAATTTTGTACTACCGTTTAATTATTGGGCACAAAATAAATAAATAAGTACGACTTACTCATGTGAAATCACCCTAATGGCCCGATAATAATATTATTCAAATATGAGTTATTGTTTCTTTAGCTTCATTAGGTGGTTGTGTCGCGGCGCTTAGATCACTTATTAATACACCAGCCGGATGCCGGAATCCGAATGGATTTCTCGTAATCGTAGTCTAACTTCACTGTAACACTGTATTGTTAACCGACGATTTATGGCTCACAGGCAGAACCTTTATATTTCTGCCAACTCATTTACAGTCCATTCGCCCACTCAGCAACTGCCAACCATATGACAATTAGTTGGTTGCTTTATTGGGTGTATCGTTTCCAGACACATATTCATTAACTCGGGCGGCCATTATGGAAGCATAGCATAAGTGTAAGGTGGTCTTATTGGTTATTTGTTCCAGGCGGAGGATTCACCGCCTTTGTGGGTTGCCATCACAAAAGCTTTATCAAAACACAATAAGCGACTTTTAATATCAAATCTTGTTACAAATACCTTGAAGCGGTTTTGAAGTACCATATTCACAATCAAGCACAGCATTGTCTCTTTGAGGATATATTTTTCAGCGTTTGTACAACCCGTCGAATAAAAAAACAAGCAATCGAAACAAACACTTTTCATTCATATTTATCTTTCATGAATCGGGAAACATTGTGTTACAGAGACTTAAGGTAATTGCTTACGTAATTTCTCTCTTCGTCTCGTTTGCTCGCAGTTATAATGGATTCATGGTAGGTGTTTCTGTGTTGGTGTTCAGCCGCACGTCACGCAACTATTGACAAAGGGCCAGGCCAGCGGTGTAAATCCATGTGTTTTTCCTCACCCGTTCAAATGTAATCAACACATTCCCCTCTGTTGGGCCATTCTGAAGACCCAAACGTAGATCACCTCCGCCTCAGAGATAGGGCGGCGGAGACTTTGATGGAGATGAATGGAGCATCTATGGGCTGAGAGAGAAAGGTTACCTTGATGTGAGCTCTCTCGCAGCTTTACTCAAAGCAGCAGCGCTGCCCAGCTGAGAGGGGTAGGGAGGGGGGAGAGAGAGAGAGAGAGAGAGAGAGAGAGAGAGAGAGAGAGAGAGAGAGAGAGAGAGAGAGAGAGAGAGAGAGAGGAGATAGAGAGAGAGAGAGAGAGAGAGAGAGAGAGAGAGAGAGAGAGAGAGAGAGAGAGAGAGAGAGAGAGGCTGGACGTGGGGTACCGCTGACCCCGCGGCGCAGTAACCTTGAGCCAGGAGCCTGCCGCGCGGAGGCTCGGTATTTAAAAAACGAACCCAGACAAAAAAAAGGGAAAAACACAACAACCTAGGGAACGTCTGACTTAATTGGGTTGGACTGCACCCGTGGACGGCAGCCATCAGACCGCACTAATTAACGGTTGAAACAACCTTCAAAGTGGCAGACAACGGTGTGTGTGTTAGCAACGATATCGCCTCATCAAACCCTCCCCCCCACCCTCCCACGGCCCCCCCCCCCCCCTGACTCCCCCGCCGCCCCCCCACTAGCTTTAGGGTTGCTCGGCCGCCCAGACTTACTGCAGACCCTGTGTGTTTACTGTCTTGCCGGGGTCCACCCCCCAAGACCGTCTGTTATTCTGCTTGCTTTATATTATTGTTTTTTCCCCCCATCAGCCGAAATCCAAAACAGGTCGGAGGCAGAACCCAGGTTCAGGAATAACTTTGCCGAAAATTGGAATGAAAACAAAAGCAAAGATCAAGGTTGTAAATGACATTGCCGCCCCCGTCTTTCTTACCACTAGCTAGACACTCTGGCGGGTTACCCCTGTCTCCCGTCCTAGAGAGGGAGAGTAGATAATAGAAGCCCTAAAAAATATATAAACCGGAATTGTGAGAGCAATCTGAGACGAGAAAGATCATTATCACCTCTGTTGTGCTCGAGTCAAACCGGTTTATCTTAAATTATGTTCTTTTGTCAGTTTAGTTTTTTTTGTCCTCTTCTTCTCCAAAACACGGTTCAGTGAACAGAAAACACAGTTTAGGAGCAATGTCCTCTGACTGTTTTTCGCATTCATTTAGATGCAAAAAAGGTGTGCATGTGTGTGTGTGTGTGTGCTGACTCAAATCTGTCAGATTCAACCTCACCATCATAGAGAAGCCGGGAAGGTCTATGAATCATTTAATTGTTTTGGAGGTTTTTTCTGCTTCCCCTGATTCAGCAAGCATCCCGCTCTCCCCACCACCTACTCCTCCTCCTCCTCCTCCTCCTCCTCCTCCTCCACCTTGACACAGACATGTTGATGAGGTGCTTGGCCGCAGCTGCCAAGGTTAGCTTGTAGCTGGTGGGGCGGGAGGTTGAGGAGAGAGAGCAAATCTGCTGTTATTGAATAATAAATAAATAGAAATGTGTCCCGGGCTGTAACCGATCTCTGTTGTTTCTCGTCATCCCTCCCCCCTTCTCTCCCCCTTCTCTCCCCCTCCTCCCCCCCCCCCCCAGGCGGTCAGGTAGACGGACGGACAGCTGGGGCCTTGTACCACGTGTAATGGCCTGTATATATGCAGGGGGGTGTCATATTTCAATCACGGCCACTGAGGCTGAAATTGGTGGTTTGAGATGAAGTTGAAAATGGGAAAGTGGCCATCGTGTCTGCATGAGGAAACACATTTGAATCCTGCCGGCGAGGGAGAAAAAAAGCCAAGCTAAGACAGACCCGGTGCTTGGAATAGCAGGGGAGGGCCAGGGTGTTGGTGGGGTATTAGCCCAGTGGCTCGCTCGGTCCTAAATGATTTTACCCTGCAGCTGGTGGGAGGTGGGAGGTAAGACTCTTGTAATATACCTTTTAATCAATGATTTATCATCGCAAATATTAATGAGCCATGAATGATGCATCGGAGTGTGATGAGGTAGATCCACAATCACATTGTTAAATGTCACAGAGCTGTTCATTCGTGGTAATGAGGAATTTGTAATTATAAATGTGTCGCGTTATTTGGCCATAAATTCGCAGCTGAAAGTGATATTCTGGTACACATTAATTCGCCTTTTATATTTGTGCGGTTAGGCCGTTTGAAATTAGTTTATCAGTTTCACCTTTTTAATTTCTCAGTCGCTTTACCCGCTACCTCCCTTCGACTGGCATACGCTACACGGCCACGTTAACTGAATATTCATTATGTGACTAATGGTGGCTTCTTTGAGGAAGGAAATGATCATATATTAGGTTCTTGCCAGAAGGTGGAGGAGGTGGAGGAGGAGTGCGGTCCAAGAGAACGGGTGGAGGAGGAAGAGAGTTAGAACCGCTGATGAATGAGGCGATGCCGGGAAGTGGGTTTTAGCAGAATGGGTGCGGGGGGGGGGCGGGGGGGGGGGGGGGGAGAGAGAGAGAGGCGAGGAGGGGGTCTCTCAGGCGTGGTGGGGGTGAGGGTGTGCCAAGCCTTTTTTTTATTTTCTCCCGGCAACAGTTTGATTAGATCAGCGACTATTTGGCTGATAGGATCCAATGCCACGCACCTGTGAATCCCTCTCTCTCTGTCTCAGGTAGCAGGAGGGGGAGAGGGACAGAGAGGCAGCTAGAGAGAGAGACAGCAAGAGGGATACAGCAGGAGAGAGAGGGAGAGACATCAGGAGAGAGAGCCAGAGAGACAGCAAGAGAGAGAGAGAGAGAGAGAGAGAGAGAGAGAGAGAGAGAGAGAGAGAGAGAGAGAGAGAGAGAGAGAGAGAGACAGAGAGACAGCAAGAGAGAGAGATAGGAAGAGAGACAGACAGTAGGAGAGAGCCAGAGAGACAGCAAGAGAGAGACAGCAAGAGAGAGAGAGAGAGAGAGAGAGAGAGAGAGAGAGAGAGAGAGAGAGAGAGAGAGAGAGAGAGAGAGAGAGAGAGACAGAGATACAGAGAGACAGCAAGAGAGAGACAGAAAGAGACACAGCAGGAGAGAGTGATGGAGAGACGGCAAGAGAGACGGACAGCAAGAGAGAGAGAGACAGCTAAAGAGAGACAGCAGGAGAGAGATGGAGAGAGACAGCAAGAGAGAGATGGAGAGAGACAGCAGGAGAGAGCCAGCAATAGAGAGAGACAGAGAGGCAGCTAAAGAGAGACAACAGGAGAGAGAGACAGCAAGACAGACACACGGCAGTAGAGAGAGAGAGACCTCGCGGAGGTGGGCATCGCAGCACTCCGACGTGCCCTGCCTCTCTCTTTACCGCCGCCGTCGTCCGCGGTTACCGCGCGATCGATTTTCCCGTGGCGGGGCAGTCATTTGCAGGGGCTTGATAGGACATGATTAAAGATGTGCTGCGGCGATGCGGGGGCCCGCGGTGCCTCGAGACGACAGCAAGGCCATTGTCTCGTTGACACGACACCCCTCTGACGCCGCGCCCGACACCCACACCCGCACCCACGGACACATTAACGACCAGCCAACGGACACAAGACACCCACCCACCCTCCCACCGAAGAGAGGTGACGAGAGGGGAGAGAATGGGAGGGAAGGGGGAGGGAAGGAGAGACGGAGAGAGAGAGAGGCGAGGATGGGAGGGAGGTTGGGCAGAGAGAGGGAGGGAGGGAAGGAGGGAAGGGAGGACATTATGAGAGAAAAGGGGAAGAAGGGGGGAGAGGAGTGATGGCGGGAGGCACGGGAGAGGCGGGAGGGAGGGGAGTGACGGGGAAGGGGCGGGAGGGGGGGACTTCACGTCGGCGGGGTACATCACTGGCTCTAAATCTCCTGAGCTAACCTTTTAACGCTGCGAGGTCCTCATGGCTGGCTGGATAATTGATTTTGTTTTGGTGTAATGGGATTAACGAGGCGGTAGTGGCCTCGGGGCTGGACATAACGTCCATGGCTTGTCCTCCTAGTCGTAGTAGTGGTAGTAGTTGTAGTAGTAGTAGTAGTGATAGTGGTGGAAGATCAGACGATGGCGTTTCATTGGAGGACGGAGATGAAGGGGCTGAAGGCAAATAATGACTGCATGAACGCATGATTGAATGGCAACGTGGAGGAGTGAGACGGCTTGGGCGTGCGCGTTAATATTCATATCCGTGATAAAGAGATAGAGACAGAGAGAGAGAGAGAGAGAGCGAGGTGGAGAGACCGGTGATATACGGAAGACAAACCGTCTGCTGGAAGAGACGGAGGAGGGATGATGAGGAAAACATGGCAGATAGATAGCTACAGGGACTGCTTGGCCGTCCAGCCCTAATTAGCACTGCAAGGAGAGAGGGGGAGAGAGAGAGGGGGGGGGGGGGGGGGCGAGCTGATGGTATCCCCATGTGAGAAGCTTGTTAGCGTAAGAGATGTTATCTGTGGGCTATTGGTTTTGGCTGCTTTGCTGGGTGAGTCACCGGGTCCGTGGTCACGTGCTGCTGGATGAAAGCTCCCGCGGTGGGGGTGGCAGGTAAGATGAGAGCCAAGGTGGCAAGCTCACTCCCACCGCCCCCCATCCGCCAGCCCTAACCCTTCCACATCCATTATTAGGGAGGGATGAGGCCTGTCCCGAAACAAACTCATTCACACCCATTGTGCTCTCCCTTGCTGTCTTGCTCTCTCTTCCTGTCTGTCTGTCGGTCTGTACGTGTCTTTCTCTGTCTGTGTGTGTGTGTGTCTCTCTCCCCTGTCTATCTGCTTCGGTGTGTCCCTCTCTCTGTCACTGTGTGTGTGTGTGTTTGTGTTACTCTCTGTTTGTGTGTGTCTCTGTCTCTCTGTGTCTCTCTCCCACTCTCTCTCTGTCTCTATTTCCCTCTCTCTCTCTCTCTGGAGCTCGTTTGGAACATGCAGGTCTCATCCGGTCTCCATCTTTTCCTCTCTGAATTATTTTTAACTTCCTGACTACACTTGGGACAAGATAAAAGATCTTGTGTGTGTGTGTGTGTGTGTGGGCTGCGGTTAGCCAGTTCACGTTCCCTTCTCTTTGGCCCGTTCATTGCAAGCCTAGAATACACATGCAACTTAGACGGAGTGAAGTGTGTTTGTGTTTATAAACGCCTCAACTTTTACACAGACAACAAGCATGCGTCAGAAATGTGACTCAAATAACGTGCATCGATTCTGAACCTGATTCCGCGGATTGCAGAGTCGTACTGGCCGGGCCGGGGGGGGGGTTAACGCAAGCTGTCACCACTGGATCACTGCTCCCATTCAGACGGGCGGCCAGACAGATCGGGCCCTAGATCCTCTGTTTTGTCTCCAGTGAATAGGAAAAGCTGCTCCAGCCAATCACCCTTTTATAGCTTGCAACATTTTTTCGCCGCTGGAACACTGGAAAATGCCAGGTCAGGATAATGGGGGGGGGGGGGGGGGGGGGGGGGGGATGGGGGGGGGGGGCATTTTGGTTGGGTGGTGGCGGCGATCATGGATTAGCTTATTATTATTTTCTGGCCCGTGGTATTGTGTTGGGAGTGGGAGCGCAGGCCAGATGAACCGGCTGCTCTCCTGTTGTGGGTCTGTCAACCCCTGCTGGGCTGAGAGATAGGGACGAAGTGTGCCAGAGAGAACATGGCCAGGGAGACTTTTGGGAAAGTTAAGAAAGAGATGACTCTTCATACCCTGGGCAAAGGGTTGACAAAGGAGGCGGAGGGGAAATAAAGAAGCCTTGTCTATTCAGGAGTTGGGTTTTAAAGATAGTGTCGCCCTGACCGACTCTATGTTCCCATTGTTGTTGAGGAGCTGGCAGCTCATGGGTTGCCATGGTTACAGAGACGAGGGGTAAAAAGGACTGGGTCCCGGTTGTCCTGTCAGCTGGACCTCCTCCCGTCTTTTACAGTGAGAAGATGTATTTTTATGCGGGGTTGCATCGCCTGGTGTTAGATAGGTGGCAGGTAATGGTGTGTGTGTGTGTGCTGCCATATGGCTGGAGCAGGTGTTACAGTAGCCAACTGCCAGTCTGTCCAGAGTGTGTTGTATAAAGAGACAGCAAACACAAAAACACACACACACACACACACACACACACACACACACACACACACACACACACACACACACACACACACACACACACACACACACACACACACACACACACACACACACAAATACATAGACACAAACACACACATACACACACACACACACACACACGTACAAACACACACACAAACACATACACAAACACAGCTCCACGCACACTACGCACACATACACACATACACATAAACACACAGAAATAAATGCCCGCACTCATGGCCCACACATACATACACAAACACACACACACACACACACAAACATACACTCACGCACAGAACAATGACACAAGTAGAGTTCCCTTTTGACTGTGATGCCCCTAACAGAGCCAGATGCTGCTTGGGTTCACTCATGCCTCCCCTCTCCCTCCCTCCCTCCCTCCCTCCCTCCCTCCCTCCCTCCCTCCCTCTCCCCAACTCCCAGACCAACATCAATAATATTCCCCTCTAAATCTCTTTAATTCCATCAACTGCTGCCCAGCCAGTGAGGGCAGCTATTTTGTCTTAACGTTGCATTTTAGTGTGTCATTAAGAAGCTCTGGTGGAGCTGGTGGTCAGTGCTGCAGTGCACTGAGATGGCCCTGTGTGTTTGTGTGTGTGGGCGAGTGTGTGCTTTTGTGTGTGTCTATGTGAGTGTGCGGGGGTGTATGTGTGTATGTGTGTGTGTGTGTGTGTGTGTGTGTGTGTATTTGTGTGTGTGTGTGTGTATCTATGCGTTTGTGTCTGTGTGCGTGTGCATGTGTGTGTGTGTGTGTGTGTGTGGGGGTGTCTGTGTACCCGTCTGTGCGCGTGGGCGTGGTCATGTGTCTGTCTATGCGATGCGCGTGTATGTGTGTGTATGTGTGTGTGTGTGTGTGTGTGTGTGTCTAGGCCTCACCCCTGGGCCATACTCTCTCTGGTACATCCAGTCAAAAAGAGACTTCTGTCTGAGCTGCTCGGGCAACTGGTGCAACACGAGCACAAGTCCATAGTGGGTTCCCTGTCGCTCTAATTATGTCCCTGCAAGCTCTCATTTCAGTTTTTCAGATTTTGATAACACCGGCCACAGCCGTCACATTAGAGTGAGGCGAGAGTGCTGGGCGATTCTAATTGTGAACCGTATTTCACATTACCGCAGTCTGCAGCAGGCCGTCGGCGGCGACCGGGGTAGCGTCTGTTCCTCGCGCTGGTGTTGTTTTGTCGTGTACCGCCACATGTCCCGGTCTTCGGGTTCTTGGCACCGCCCAGGCGTCTGGAGATCAGGGTATTGGTGTTGGCCATCTGCCATGTGACTGGGCGGCCGCGGCGAGGGCTCCTCGGGGGGGGGGGGCCAGAGAGGTGGCTCGCCGACCGGCGCGCTGACATTGATGCTAAGAGAGACTGGCCTTGTCTTAATCAGCGGACTGAGCGGCAGCAGGGAGCCTCAGAGCCCGGCCTCGACCTCTCCGTCTGCTCGCCTTGCACCGTCCCAGCCAACCCTCCTTTTTCTCCCCTCCTCGCCGTCCCACTGAGATGTTTTTCTTTTTTAACGAGGTTGAAAGTCGTTTGCAATCGCTGGAAACGCTGGAAAGAATGTATTTTTGGGCCACAGGTCTTTGGGCTGATGTGAAGTCAGCAGCCTTTGTCCGACTTGCTTCATGCTACCGTAGCACCAGAATTGCAGGGGGATTAATAAAGTGTTTTCTTATCTTATTTGATCTTAATCTTATTAATATTGTTTAATTTCTTTGATTTAGGAACGGTGATTGTACTGCTTAAACTGTGTGGTTGGCCATGGGGGTGGGCCCTGTGGTTTAGATCTATATCTGGTCAAAGTGTTTAACTCGCAGAGCCCCAATTACCTGAAGGTCAGAACGACCCGATCTGAGATTGCTTCAAATGTAGCAAAGAAATAACCCAAAACCCCCTCCAACCACTTCATGCCACGTCCTAGCTGGTGTGAATCATTTCTCCGGCTTCTCCAGATGCCTGCCACTTGTCAGATATGTTTACTATCATGCTATACTTAGCTATGATGATACGTGCATAAAACACCAGGAATAAATCCCCAAATTTGTCACAGTGGTGGAATCGAATTTAGCTGGGAACCAAAAAAAACTCATCTGTCGGATGAGATTATTATCAGCAAATATTCCCTCTGAGCATATTTACTTCAGTATCTCATTGCAGCGATGATTGCCCCCACCCCCTCCCATCTGGGTGTGTTTTTCTGCCCCCAGTATCATAATGACAAACAGGGCTGGGGGGGGGGGGGAGGGGAGGGGTGGGGTGGGGGTGGTGGTTTGATCCAACGTAAACACCGTGATGTCACCGACACCGATTGCAACAAACACATGAAAGAAAGGAAAAACAAGGATGTGGGATTATCTGGCCACTTCTATACACGGCGGACCCCCGGGGTAACTGTAACGATGCAGTACCGCGGCTTATCGCACCGTGGTGGAACACCACCCTGACAGCTGTCCACCAGTGTTATCCACTGCTGCCCTCCTAATCCCACCACTCCTGACACCTCCGACTCAGCCCCACCCGCACCACGACGGCAGCAGTAAAGCACGGGGAAAACAACATTCCTTCACACAAACACACACACTCACACACACACACACTCCCCCTCGCTCAACATGTCCCTCCCACTCACCCCCCTCCCTCTCGCGCCCCCCGCTCCAACTCCCTCCATGTCTCTTCCTCTCTCTGCAAAGTCTAGGTGATGGGAGCTCATCCGACCCAACAGTGTGGGACCCCCACCCACACACACACACACACACACACACACACACACCTCAGCCACCTCTAATCCCAGTGTTTGGATTAGCCGCCCGCCGTAATCTATCTGTGTGGTGACACATTCAACCATCGCGGCTGCACAGGGTTAGAGAGAGAAAGAGAGGGAGAGATAGAGGGAGAGAGAGAGAGAGAGAGACAAAGAGATTTGAAGAGAGAGAGAGGGAGAGGGAGTTGGAGAGGGAGAGAGAGAAGTAGAGACACTGAGAGACAGAAGTAGAGAGAGAGATACAGATGGCGAAGGTAGTGACACTGAGAGACAGAAGTAGAGAGAAAGATACAGATGGCGAGGTAGTGAGACTGAGAGACAGAAGTAGAGAGAGAGATGCAGCTGGAGAGGTAATGACACAGAGAGATAAAGACAGAGAGAGTCAGACAGACAGAGAGAGACACAGAGGGAGTTCCATGATGTATCAGAAGTGCCTCCATAGTTAATCAGGGCCTGTCTGCAGTCAGTCTTCGAAAATTCCGCGTTAGAATTTTCGAAGACTGCGTTAGAACGGCAACACAAACGCACACACACACACAAACACATGCATGAAGCTCGCACACGCGTGCCCATGGGTCTCCTTGACATTACCTCTTGACAGGACCGAGCACAGCCTCACATTCCTGTCACATCCCTGCTCGACTCCATGTTTTAGAACGGTGGACCCAATGGCACAACGCAACCTTTCTCTCTCTATGTGTGTGTGTGTGTGTGTGTGTGTGTGTGTGTGTGTGTGTGTGTGTGTGTGTGTGTGTGTGTGTGTGTGTGTGTGTGTGTGTGTGTGTGTGTGTGTGTATGTCTCACACTCTCTGTGTCTGTCTCCCTCTCCACTTCCCTCTCTCCCTCTCCCTCTGTCCCTCCCTTTCTCACTGTCAATCTACCTCTCTCTCTCTCTCCCTCTCTGTCTCCCTCTCTCTCTCTCTCTGTCTCCCTCTTCTCTCCCTCTCTCTCTCTCTCTGTCTCTCTCTCTCTCTCTCTCTCTCTCTCTCTCTGTGTCTCCCTCTCTCTCTGCCTCTCTCTCTCTCTCTCTCTCTCTCTCTCTCTCTCTCTCTCTCTCTCTCTCTCTCTCTCTGTCTCTCTCTCTCTCTCTCTCTCTCTCTCTCTCTCTCTCTCTCTCTCTCTCTGTGTCTCCCTCTCTCTCTGCCTCTCTCTCTCTCTCTCTCTCTCTCTCTCTCTCTCTCTCTCTCTCTCTCTCTCTCTCTCTCTCTCTCTCTCTCTCTCTCTCTCTCTCTGTCTCCCTCTGTCTCTCACTCGTCATCGTGTCGATCACTGCCAGGCTGTCACTGTGGATCTGGGTGTGAGCCCAGGCGTCTCTCAGCGTCATATCCAGACACACGCTTAAGAGACTACCTCTCTCTCTCTCTCTCTCTCTCTCTCTCTCTCGCTCTCGCTCTCGCTCTCGCTCTCTGTCTCTCTGTCTCTCTCTCCCCTCCCCCCGCTCCCTTACCTTCTGAGAGTTCCAAAGTTTATAGTCGTGGCTGGGTTTTTATTTTATCTATTTTATTTTATTTATTTATTACCAACAGCGGCTTCCCCGTTTCAGATGGCCGCCGGGCATGCGGAACAGAGTACACATGGCCAGGGAATCGAGAAGTGTAAATAATTTCCTCATGTGGAAAGTTTGCAATTAACCGGGGATGTCAGCCTTTGTAAAATATAATTGAGTTCGGGACGAAGAGAACGTCTCTAATCCGACCGATGGAGAGCTGTCAATCACGGCCCCTCGACAACACATTGATTGTTTATGTCTCTCGCTCTCTCTCTATTTCTCTCTCGCTCTCACTCTCTCTCGCTCTCTCGCTCTCTCTCTCTTGTTCTCGCTCTCACTCTCTCTCGCTCTCTCTCTCTCGTTCTCACTCTCTCTCTCTCTCTCTGTCTACTGCTGTCTCTCACTCTGTGTGTCCCTCTCTCTTGCAATTCTGTTTATATCTCTGTCCATCTGTCTATCTCGATCTCTCTCTTTGGCGCTCTCTCTCTCTCTCTCTCTCTCTCTCTCTCTCTGTCTCTCTCTCTCTCTCTCTCTCTCTGTATCTCTCTGTCTCTGTCTCTGTCTCTCTCTCTCTCTCTCTCTCTCTCTCTCTGTCTCTGTCTCTGTCTCTGTCTCTCTCTCTCTCTCTCTCTCTCTCTCTCTCTCTCTCTCTCTGTGGGTGCTCTCTCTCTCTCTCTCTCTGTCTCTCTCTCTCTGTCTCTGTCTCTGTCTCTCTCTCTGTCTCTGTCTCTGTCTCTGTCTCTCTCTCTGTCTCTGTCTCTGTCTCTGTCTCTGTCTCTCTCTGTCTCTCTCTCTCTCTCTCTCTCTCTCTCTCTCTCTCTCTCTCTCTCTCTCTCTCTCTGTGGGTCTCTCTCTCTCTCTCTCTCTCTCTCTCTCTGTGGGTGCTCTCTTTACTGTGCTGATCTCAGGGTGTGTCCCGTACTTTCTTGGCATTGAAGTTGTGTTGTACCCTTTGAGTTAATGTTATGTTATGTTAAAAGTATTAAGACATGATTTACCTTATTATTTACAGATGGGGAAATGTATTGTGATTTTCTCTCCAACTGATGGTAATACCGCTGACAGTAAAACAACCCCAATAGTAATAATGTGAGTTTATATTGGCTAAGATGATGCAGAAAATAGGAGAAACAATAAGGGTTTTGATGGACAACAGGGCAAAGCAATTGGAGGCATTTATTACCTTTATTTCCCTCAGCTCCAAACAGTTTAATAAATTCACAAAACTGAATCACTTTAATTTACTTGTGTTTTGGAAACCTGAAGACAATCCCTTTGTTGTATTTTATTAAATCCGTCTTAGGCCTCCAAGCTAATGTCCTCCAACAACTTTACATAGTCAATTAATACATACATTTTATTCTACTCATTTAGTGCGATAAATACATTGAACAACCACCCCATAGTGATGTTTTATTAAAACAAAATGAATTGCTTGTGTTCAGACCAGAATTCATTATTCATTTTATTTATTATTCATTATTTAATCAGTTAGCGTACGCATTTTAGCAGTCTTCCTTAATGAGGTTGGGGGTACCTCATAGCTGTCAGGGGAGACCCACTCCAACCACTACACTCCACTGTGGTCACTAACCCCTAACTTACTAATTAGTATTACATATAACTCGTATTAAAGGGTAAGTAAACCCAAAAATCTGTATTTTCAGTCTCAATAAGTCTCATGAACATTTGTGTTATTTTTTAGAGAAATAAATAGCATACTTGAAGAAGGTCTGCTACTACCGGCTAAACCAGTTTTAAGAGTCCTGCTTTTCTATTTGCTGGATGTTAAGGTTATTCCACAGGAACAGGCAAGAACGTGGATTGTGATAGTGCTGTTATGTACCCTGCGTTCCAATACCCATACTAACATACTGTTTAGTAAGTCCCAATACATAGTATGGAAAATGCAGTATGCATTAAAATACCCGGATGTTATACTACATTCGATCGCATTGCACAGTATGCAAGCAGGCATGCTTTTTGGCTATTCTGCCCCACAATTCCCTGCACTGCAGAAGATACGTCACCTCAACTGAGCCCACGAAAGTCGGGTGGCACTGTAGTATGTCTGAATTGTATGCACACTGTATGCAACAGTTATATTTAAGGATATCTGCAGTACTTATTACAAGTAAAAAGAAAAAGTATGCGATTTGGAACGCAGCAGGCTCGTTAGGGAGCAATTAGGTGCAGGTGTGTTGCTGCTTTGTTTGCATCGTTAGGACATTGTTCCCTTGTCTTTAGCTTTAGTATGGGTCTAAAAAAAACTCACTTCAACTCAATGTTAGCTTTCTCAATACATCTTGATTTAAGCCCAGGCAGACGTAACACGGATCAGCGACCACCGGTCTCGTACCTGTGTCGGTCTTTGTCAACACGCGCAGTGTCGCTGTCCCCACATGTCAACTCCTGAATTACCCACCGTGGCGCTATACTTCGCATCTCCCCAGACAACGTCCGCTTGGAAATGTCAACCGTTTACGGCGCTCAAATATCAACTGTCACCGGCCCCTAAGCAACCCCCCCCCCTTCTCAAACCATGAAAGAGAAAAAGATGGACCTTAAAGTGGCAGGATAAATGAGTCTGCTTACCGAACAATCATGTTTTTGTCCCCTCTAATTCCTGCCCATCTGTCTTCCCCCCGGCGGTAGTCACAGCCGGGGGCTCTAATCTCTGGCCTCTCTCTAACGAACCCCTCACTGCCAGCCCACGAGAGAGGGGGGCCGGCCACGGTCACATCAGACACATCCACCCCCAAACTCTGCCCCACGTTATCTCGCACTCGGACGAAAAAAATAATGTGTCTCAAAATTAGTATTCCCCTCCCTAGGTGTGCATGAATATGGATGGAGAGGGATTTGGTCGGCTGGCGTTCGGATATGCTCTTAATAAGAATATTAATAATAATAATAATCCTTGGGAGTTATCTGTGCTGATTATGGACTCCGTCCAAGATTTTTGGGGCGATTTAGGTGAGCCTATTTAAATACCCCGACAATTGGTTTAACAGCCCCATTCATCAACTGCTTGATCCTCCAGCAACAGAGTGTTAATTACATCAAGGAAGATATGCACGACTAAAAAAGATATGCAGAACAAAAAAGAAATGGGGATTCTTGTTAATCAGTCTGCTTCATTTCCACAACTGACAAGGTTTGATATATATATATATATATATATATATATATATATATAGAAAGGCCATGAAATATTCATTGCGTTGTGAGCCGAATGTTCCTCAGATGATGTTTTGATGGGTCATCATGATAGGGGATATTACCATAGGTGCGCTGAGGGTGTATCCAGTGCTGTCTTGCATGATAATTAGCAACAACAAAAATCCAAACAAAATCTTTGATGCCGACACAACCTGGAACCAGCCAGTGTTTGCAGGAATTATGCAATGGGGAGTATAAATAATAATACCTGTCTTTTCAGTTTACCTCGAAAGTGTTGTTTTTTTTGTTTGTTTTTCAGCACACGTTAAATAAATGTCAAAGCTACGGGCTGCTTGTAAATAATTACATTTAGTTCAGAAAAACGATTTATTATGTTTCCTTCCGATTCCGTACCCGAGGGCCACCTTCCAAACAGTCAAGCGCAACAAAGCCAAATGAATGCCACAACGCATTTAAAGACAATGCCTGGACTCAAACACTGACGGCTAGGATTTGGCAGAGAGGAAGGGTGTGGCGGTGGTTGGTGGTGGTCGAGTGGGGGGTGGATGTAGGACACCGAGGAACGCCATAAACTATTCAGAAACTCAAACCAAAAATCTGTGCGAGACCCATTAACCCATGTCCCTCGAATCCACTGTGTGTCGAACGCGGCACAGAAAAGTAGGACAAATCCTCCAAAAACACAGCATCGGTTCATTCCGTACGTCACCCGCTCGCAAGGTGGAGTCGTGTGATTGGCCATCAAGGCCCTTCTGGGGCTGGCTCGCCCACAGGACGTCGAAAACAGAAAAAAGAGAAAAAGCCATTCAAATGGATTAATTACTCAGGGCGCTGACTAATAGCCTGCTCTCAGCAAGCCACCGGGGCTTATTTAACACTCTTGACTAATCAGTCCAAGACAGTGGGTGGTCACTCGACACGGCCCTAACCACCACCAAGCCTGATGGCATTAGTCCGTGGTGGAAGAAGTGGTGTGTAGAGGACCTCTCCTCTAAAGCGACTCCTCTTGCACCTGCCACTGTCTCCATGACGATGGCGTCGTGTTGCTGTGGAGGCTCTTCAGCCCGTAGAGACCTGGAGACCCAGAGTGATGGTGGAGTCGTCTACACCACCACCCCCCCCCCCCCCTTCCCCCCCCTCCCTTGTGTCTGGGAGGGGGGTGGCGGCCTGCTGACGGGGTGGATCCATGGATTGAGCCCCCGATTCCCCGATCCTCTTTTTGTCGGTTTTGCTGTTGTAACTTTTTTTGGGGGGGTGCTTAGCTGAGGTGAGTGGTGGACAGTTTTTTGGATGAGGGTTTTCATTGTTGATGAGGATTTGAGATCAGATTCGGGCAGATATATTTGGATTGGATGCTGGGTGAGGCCCGGCAGAGACCGGGGTACTGTCCCCGTCAGCTTTTGTCCGAATAACTATTAAAAGCAGCTGATGTGCAAGAAAAGAATGTGTACTAGTGATTCACACCGACGCCCAGAGAGAAAGTTTTCTTTTCTCAAGTTAGACTCTCTCTCTGTCACTTACTTACCATATGTTGGCCATGAAAAGCAGCGTTAGAGTTGGCTTCTTCCAAGCCTGGTGCGCAAAATACGAAGATTCATCCAATTTAATTTACCTGGCATTGGCCTGAGTACAATGCAGAGCCTCAGGCGGTGTTTATGAATATGAATTATCATACGAAACAAGAAAAACCTTAAGAACAGAGCTGGACTAGCAGGAAAACACTGGTGGTACTTCTAACGATACCTTTGTGTTTAGTGTGTAGGGCTGTCCTCTGTGTTTTTCTGCCATGTGTGTATGTTTCTGTGTGTCTGTGTGTGTGAGGGGGGGGTGGAGATGGCAGGAATCTTCATTATGTGGCTTTCGTGTGACTGTGTTGACGTGGAAATGCATCCAACCGTGCCGGCTGCATCTAAGTAGCCACGTTGCAATCCAAATCCTACATCTTTCATTGTTTTCATAGCTCTTTGGTTCTTCCTATGAATGTTGAGGAGAGGAGAGCACACACAACCACCAGCGCACACACACACACAC
>NC_079413.1:4065422-4067922 GCF_026213295.1 Gadus chalcogrammus | reverse complement strand
GGAGGTATAGTCGACCTTCACCCCGAAGAACGTGGCATCATCGACCAGCTATGGAAACCTCAACGACACAGACGCCACTGTGCCGACTGCTAATAAGAAGCATGTTTGAACAGATGATTGGTAGATTGAGAGCTCTGATGAGTCACCAGATTGTGTTAACATTACATTCATTTGTTTAATTAAATTCAGGATTATTCATACTGATGTTCATTGTCCCGGCCTCTTTTGTTCATTTGCACTGCGTGTTCATGTGACTCGCCCTGCAGATGGGATACATGGAGCAAGTAAGGACATGCAGCATCTATAAGACACTCAAGGCATGGCTCTCGTTGGCTCTGTGGCAGCATTGTCATTCAGAAATGTACCCATCGCTCCGGTTCGTCGGTGGTTGATCAGGTTTATTCGTATATTTGCATCCATGGGTATAGTCAGTCCATCGGTTTATACATATATATTAGTTTGACACAGGTCGGTTTTCTACGGGTATTGTACCTTGCTTATGGACCGTGATTGGTTGTTCTTGCATGTCGATGAAGACCTCTTCCTGACCAGAAGGTGTTTCTTGACAAAGTGAATCAACACTGTATCCCAGACCGTCTGAATGGAGGACAGGTTCAGGATGCATTCGAGTTGCTCTGTTCTTTAGTATAGATATTTTTTTGTTTTTCTGCAGAAGTTGAGTAGTTTTCCTGTGGTTGTGTGTGTGTGTGTGTGTGTGTGTGTGTGTGTGTGTGTGTGTGTGTGTGTGTGTGTGTGTGTGTGTGTGTGTGTGTGTGTGTGTGTGTGTGTGTGTGTGTGTGTGTGTGTGTGTGTGTGTGTGTGTGTTTGTGTGTGTGTCAAACATCAACAACATATCTTTCATGTTGGGTTCTCCCTCTGCCTTCGCTTCTCCATCCTCCATGGGGCTTGTCCGGTGATTATGTCACATTAACGTCACATGGTTTGGCCGTGGCGTTCGTCTTATGCTTTAGATATCGGGGAAGTGTATCCTTTTCTTACGCCTTAATGTGTATCTGATCCAGGGGGGGATGTTTGACGCCACAGCGTTCTATTACCCCTCTGACAGATCTGCTGTACCCCCCCCCCCCCCCACCCCCCCACCACGATCATAGCCCTCACCCCCATCTCGGAAGTTACAGCCCCCCCACAACACCCTGTAGGAAAATGGAGGGGGTCCAGTAGGGAACAACGGGCGTGTGTGTGTGTGTGTGTGTGTGTGTGTGTGTGTGTGTGTGTGTGTGTGTGTGTGTGTGTGTGTGTGTGTGTGTGTGTGTGTGTGTGTGTGTGTGTGTGTGTGTGTGTGTGTGTGTGTGTGTGCAGGGGGGGCAGAGGAGGAAATGGAGTCTGAGTGACACAGCACGGTCACGACATAAAGGACTTATGAGCACCCCCCCCCCCCCCCCACCCACAGACACACACAACCGCCCACACACACGCATTCACACACATCACAGCAAGACAGGTTGCCACCCCGACTGTAATCTCCGAGGAACGCATCCATCTTCCATGGAGGCTGAACTGTTAGGCTGACAAACACTAACTTTCACACACACACACAAACACGCACACAGACACACCAGACACACACACACACACACACACACACACGGGGACACACACACGTGTGTCTACAACGCCGCCTCCATGTTCAATGCAATTTGCACAACATGCAACAAAGCACAAAACACACACACACACATAAACGCACCGCATATCAGTAAAGTAAAGCCGAACAACAACGAGCCGTGATCTAAATGAAACAATTCCTGCGAGGCGCAGCTGGGCTGTGATTGGATTAGATCTCAGTGGATTAGCGAGCGAGCGGCAGAGAGGCGAGTGAGACCAGATCACCTAGATTGAAGAGGGGATTTCAAACACTTTTTTTTTTCCCCATTTTCTTTTAAATGAGATACGGGGGCCTCTCCGACGCATGCCTGATAAGGCTTGAACGCGTGAAAGTGGGTCAATTGTTCTGCAGGTTTAGCCTGTGATTACGAAGATTACATTCCAGCAGTGAACAACAATGGCGGAGTCAGACAGCAGCCTCATTGTGCTACCACGGGCGGCTGTCAGCTTCTATTCTGTGGCACCTCCCGAACCAGCGCAGCCCTCTTTCACGGCTGCGACCGATCAGGCTTTAGAAACACTTTGGCCCATCAGCACTTGACAGGCAGAAGACTTTTCAGCAGGTTGACCGGCAAAAAACAGAGCAAAAACACAGTCTTTTTTTTTCTTACAGGAACACACAAACAAACCGCCCAGAAAACCGATGCTGTGATTCCGAACAAACTTTCTGTGATTTAGTTTGTTTGTGTAGGGATGAATTGAGCGAGGCCAAAGCAGATGTTTCACTGCTGGGTGGTGCATGTGGGACTGGAACGGGAACCGGTGTTCACTGTGTTTTTCACTATATACCACCTCCCCCTGGATGCATCAGAGGCCTGGCCGCTGGAGCCCAGCGCTATAGTGGACCAGTATCGATTGATCAAACCCTGTCTGG
>NC_079413.1:4055422-4060422 GCF_026213295.1 Gadus chalcogrammus | reverse complement strand
GGGGGGGGGGGGGGGTGCATTGGAGATGAAGGGGCCGCTGGAGTAGTGAGGCCTCGCTTCTAACTTTCACACGTGCGAACGCAAACACACTATGAGATGTGTGTTTGTGTAAGTGTATGTGTGTGCTTTCACACACACACACACACACACACACACACACACACACACACACACACACACACACACACACACACACACACACACACACACACACACATGCACTCTAATATGCCTACATCCACACACACACACACACGCACGCACGCACGCACGCACGCACGCACGCACGCACGCACGCACGCACGCACGCACGCACGCACGCACGCACGCACGCACGCACGCGCACGCACGCACGCACGCACGCGCGCGCGCGCGCGCACATGCACGCACATCAGTCTCATTGGCTTACCTCCAGTCACACACTTCCACACACACACTCGCCCACACTCGTCTCCAGCTCACTGTGTTGTCTCATGAACACAAAGGCTATTTGCAGGCAGGGGAGGTGGGGAATCATCAGCCCTGGACGGCCCTAAAAGCCCTCATGACTTTTTAATCGCTGGCTGCAGGGCTCCTCTCCTCCGGCGGTGGAGGAGCGCGGACACCCAGTGCCAGGGCTCCACTCCTCCACAGAGGGATCACCCCCCCACCACCACCACCCAGCCACCCTCCCGCTCTCCCCGCCCGGCCCTACTCCCAGGCTGGGCCTGTCAGGGCACTGAGGCGAGGAGGCGGTGGATGGGAGGTATATGAGGAGGTGAGGCATCAGGAGGTTGCTGGCAGCGGAAGAGAGGGTTTTGTGGTGTGTGGTTAAGAAGAAGGGTGCTGGAAGCCAGAGTGGAGTTCTTTAGCTTTCTTTTTTTCCGCTTAAGACGAGGAGATGGGGGGGGGGGGGAGGGGGAGGGGGGGAACAAATGTTGTACAGACTGCTCAGAACAGCAGTACTTCTGCATAACAGAATCTCTCACTTACCATGCGGGGAAAGTCTTTATGGATGTTCTAGTGTGTGTGCGTGTGTGTGTGTGTGTGTGTACTGTGTGTGTGTGCCTAGGTAGTTGTGTGTGCATCGTTTTGTGTTTGTGTGCGCTATGTGGCTGTGTGTGTGTGTGTGTGTGTGTGTGTGTGTGTGCATAGGTATGTGCACTGTATGCGAGGGTGTGCACTTGTTCACACACGCGCCTGCATGCGTGTGAATCGCACAGAACGCTGTACTGGGTACGTTGTGCGTCGGTGCAAACAAACTAATGATCACTTTGCGAAAATGATGGATTGGCAACACACACAGCGCAGCACGTGGGGATTGGTAGTGGTGGTCGAGTGGGGTGAATTCTTTTCGCCTCTTGCCAGCGAGCAGAAACGGCCGTTTGATGAATAATATTGTGAAGTGAATTGGTCATTGTCAGAACTCCCCGGTGACTATTGAATCAGCTGTGGGCCGGGGGCCCCTGGCAGTGGACCCCCGGCCGTTAGGAATGAGACCGCCGGGGCCGTAGGAGATGGAAGGTGAGTTGATTGGGGGGGGGGGGGGGGGGGGGGTCTCATTGGGGAGCAGGGCCCCATGGGAGAGCGAACCTAGTTTCTCCCTACGCACTCCTTCACACAGAGATCAAAGAGGGAGTGCTCCGAGAGGATCAACGCACA
Organism: Gadus chalcogrammus; assembly: GCF_026213295.1. Classification (NCBI taxonomy): domain Eukaryota; kingdom Metazoa; phylum Chordata; class Actinopteri; order Gadiformes; family Gadidae; genus Gadus; species Gadus chalcogrammus. Next base: position 4,058,781 of record NC_079413.1, on the reverse strand, counting down.
CACACGCACGCGCAAACAAACGCACACAAAAACAACCCGACCTGACTGCGTACACTTGTACCCACGTGATTTCACGCAATCGCACACACACACACACACACACACACACTGAGTAAGATACACACCCCACACATATTCTAAGACATGCTGACATGTACAAACACTTTCACACACACTTAAACACATTCATACACACACACACACACACACACACACACACACACCCTGATGAGTAGACGCACTGAATGTACACATGGACACACAACTACACAACTCGCATCGGCACAAGAGCGAGCAGGCCCGAGCAACGTAAACATACTGTTGGTTAGCGTGCTTGCTAATGATGTAGCGTTGACCCAATGCTAATGATGCTCCTCTTTCCCGGCTGGAGACATGATCGGCTTTGATCTGCCTGTCATTAAGAGAATGTAGAGTACCCATTTTTTTCCTTCTCGCTCCCTCCTTCACTCTAGCCCTCCCCTCACTCACTCACACACTCACCCGCTGACTCTCTCCATCTCCGTTAAATTAAAATATAGATGGCTCAAAGCACCAGAGATTACACATTAGACGACGCAGCGCTAGTTGAAGTGGCACACATTGTATTGTCACGTGCTTTGCCATATTTATTTTGCCCCGATCAAAAGGGCCGACACACACACAGAGACACTCACACACACATACACAAACACATACACACACACCCACACCCTAACCGGCATACAAACGCACTCACACACACACACACACACACACACACACACACACACACACACACACACACACACACACACACACACACACACACACACACACACACACACACACACACACACGCATACACACATCTAGCAAAGCACTTATTTAAAAAGTCTGTTAAATCCATATCCAGGATTTGCGATGTCCTTTGCACCCAGTAATAACTAAAACAGACGCTTTATTAATATGTGGTGTTGCGGTCCACTGCGATACATTTGTATGGCGGCACATTAACCACAGTGGCGTGGACGAGGGTTAAAGTGCTTTTAATAAAAGGGCCGTCAGGGCCTCTGGGCCGGCGGAGGGACACATCTCTAATGGGACGATGTAAATATGTTCATTTGTGGATCTCAACTCCAATTTAGCACTGCTCATACTGTAGACAGAGATTATCTGGGGATTAGAAGAGAGGGCTGTTTTATTTTTTTTTAAACCCGCCATTTGATGTGTATTTATGCACGGCTTATCCGAGTGCGTGCGGTAATATGGATTTGCGAGCGGGGTGGGGGGGGGGACCCCCCACACATGTGAAAAGGTACAAAAATAAAATGTAAAATAAATAAATAAATAAATGCAAATGCGGAGGAAAGGAAGTGTGTCCCACATCTGGCTACGTCTCGCCTCGTCGTTTCGTTTAACGATATTCAACAGACGTTTATACTTCACACCCCTTCGCGTCGGGGGGGGGACACAGTCGGTCTCACCCTCAGTCGTGCGAGGGAGCGACGGAACACCTCGCCCCGATCACCGCAACATATGTCGCCACGCAGCCTATAGGATCAGAGCGATGCCGTTTCAAAACACCAAGTGGATCGTTTTGTCTGCTCGCTTTTATAACTGGGGAGCCATGCGAGGATGTGTCACCCAGCAAAGGCTTTTAAGACACGGGCGGCGCTAAAACAGGTGCCAGGGAGGTTTGAATAAAAAGCGTACAGGGGGAAATAAAGGTTATCTGCATACTGATCAGATAGAAAAATAGATTTGAATTAATGACATTTATATTTGGTTACCTCCAGGATATACCTGGAAATTGTTACCAGGAAAAGTGCTGTGTTGCGGGGTTGCAATGTTTTATATGCGTGCGTGCAGCTCTTACATATTCATGCGGCCATGTAACAAATGGAACTAACCCTGGTTCTGTGCCTTCACATGTATTAAGCTGTAATTCACAGGCTCCATCCGCGGCTGCATGCGGAATGAGTGTTCGCCGGTGTCATACCGAGGTCGGAAGATCATCCCTCGGTCGTTCGCCGCGTTCTTTAGCTCCTGCAGTTTTTTAATTCCAACATGAGCAAGTGCGGCTTGCTAATGAGCAACTGCGGTGGCTAATGTTGTCTATCACATTTCCAATAGTATTCAGTGTATATACTATAGCATACCGCCGTGGCCTTTGCAGCCAGAAATCGTGAAATTGAGTAGCAGCTTGAGTCAGTCGAGACATTATTGCTTCAAGTCCGGCCCCCGAAGAGGCTCCTGAGTTGTCAATAGCAGACCCATCATGCACGTTTCAATGTCTCATTTTTTATTAAGGCTACGCAACTCTACTGCTGCTAAAGGTCGCATTGTTTTAATTGCTATTAAATAGTAAAGTATAGGCCCTTGAAAGATCACAGCCGAGGGCTCTTCTCCAGGCATATATTAGCCTGGATTCATCGGCTTTGCACAGGAACAATTGCGATCGTTCACGCCGCGTTTAACAAGTCAAATGTCTATCCCCCGCTAAGCCATCACGAGGAATCACGCTCCGACGGCGCGACAATTAATTATTTTATATTGGCAGAGACGGAAAAAAATCAAAATCATTGTTTCGCCGTCGTCGTCGAGAGTGGCGTCGCCACTTCACCCACAACCTGTGTCGCCGCATCCCGGTTGTTTTGGAGACGCGCTGTGGTGGAGAACCCAGGTACGACTAGAGCCAGGCAGCTCCTAGTCATTAGCGTCGGGGTCGGGGCCGGGGTGTCAGATCTGTGTTTTCCTGCCGGCTCCGTAGTGTTGTCACCCCCCCCCCCCCTTCCTCCATGTTCCCCCTTCATCCTCGCTTGCTGGGGGGCATGAAGCTTCAGTAACAGGGAAAACAACAGAGGTTTCTTGTCTGGCAGAGAAAAACGAGGGAAGTTTGCAGGGAGTGGGGGGGGGGGGTGAGGGGGGGGGGGGGTATGTGTGTGAGAAGGTCACGGATGTGCCCTGGCGAGATGGGTGGGCGTGGTTGGCCAGTTGGAGGAGGAGGAGGGGGGGGGGTTGATGGCGGGGGGTCGTGGGTTACTGGGTCCAGGAGTGTGTGAAGGAGGCGGGGGAAGTGGTGGTGGTGGTGGTGGTGGTGGTGGTGGTGGTGGAGGAGGAGGAGGATGTCGCTGGGACTATCACAACATGGCTGGACTCGCGGAGTCGCTGTGCTGGCCTGGAGATGATGAGGGAAAAATTGTGGTCAAAAGGTCTCGCTGTAATGTGCTGTAGGGAGGCACTGATGTGACAAGCTCCAATCTGTCAGCTCTCTCACTCCAGGGGTCTCAATGAGGTGCGCCGGATACTTTGTGCACCAGTAGGCTGGTCTCTTATGTCCAAATGGTCTCTGATCTTGCCACAAAGAAACTTTTCTGTTC
>NC_079413.1:4021717-4055322 GCF_026213295.1 Gadus chalcogrammus | reverse complement strand
TCTCTCTCTCTCTCTCTCTCTCTCTCTCCCCCTCTCTCTCCCTCTCTCTCTATTCCCTCCCCCTCCCCACATCCCAAGAGCCCCAAAAACATTCCCCTCCCCTTCATGTTTTCGGTGTCTCAATATGTGTGCGAGATAAACCTTCACCCTCATGATCCATTGATGGATGGCTGCTGCGAGACCCCCTCGTGTAAACACCAACTCCCGTCTGTGTCAAATTCCAGGCTGTTCAATGTCATCACCTCGGTGCTGTCCAGGCCTCTGGGTGAGCGATAGGAGAACCCCCCCGTCCGTCCGTAGGGACCTCTGTGGTTTCAGTAGACTCCAGTTAGAGCCGTCCTATAGTTATCAGCCATCTCCAGCCCGTGTCCTCTTAGAAACCCTGCTTTTAATTAGCTGGTTGTAATTAGTCGTAGGCGAGTTGATGTCTGACCCCGACATCGGAATTAATTGCTCCCCGAATTCACTCCCAGGTAAGTAACGGGCCCAGAGGTCCGCAGTATTAGCCTGCTAGCTAAGAAATGAATGAACGGTGAAACAGATTAGCATGGATGGTAAATAGATTCTCTGTTTGGCCACGTTGCGGCGTTGGAGGCAGCGTGGCTCCGTATGGATGAGTGAACTAACGCTTCGGCCGTGACCCCCCCCCCCCCCCCCCCAGGGAAGCGACAGTGAGTACGAGGTGGACCAGGGCCGCCAGAAGACCCACTCCTTCGTCAACCACTACATCAGCGACCCCACCTACTACAACTCGTGGCGGCGTCAGCAGAAGGGCGTCACACGGCCCCCGGCCTACGGCTACGCCCAGCCGGACCCCCTGGCGGAGCCACAGCACCAGCCGCCCCCCCTGCCCCCGCTGCCCCCGCTGCCCCCGCTGCTGCCCCGCAGCGAGCCCTCCCCCCAGCCCCCCCACGGCTCCGCCCAGAGCACCCTGTTCAGGCCCAAGGGGAGCCGGACTCCCACTCCGTCTCTGCTGTCCCCGGAGCCCCCCAGCCAGCACGGGACCCTGTACCGGCCCCCCAGCAGCCTGGGATGCCCCACGCAGCCTCCTACCGCGGGCTTCTCCTCCTTCGTCTGAGGACCGGGTGTTCTTCTGGGAACAGTATCCCCGGGATCCCCCATCGGACCCCTGGGGAGGGCCCTATGGTTGAGGGTTCACCAACAGGAAGGGGGGGGGGGGGGGGGGAGGCGTGTTTGAGAACTGACTTTATTTGGATTTATTTATCTTTGTTTGTTGGGTTGTTTTTTTTTGCCGCGATAATGCCCTAGTATTCAGCGCTGAATGACGATGAAACAGCATTTTATCATCTGTGAATAGGATTAATTATTTTGTGTGTGTGTGTTTGTGTGTGTGTGTGTTTGCGTGTGAGTGTGTGTGCCTGCGGGTATGAATGTGTTATCATTGTAATATAGTTTTCTTTCTCAAAATAAAAGACAATCATTCGTTTTTTTGAGATGCACATGTGTTACAAATGAGTCCTATCCTCCAGGGGAACGGGGAAGGATCTGAGATTCTGAAGAAAAAAAGTAATCCTTGTTTTAAAAAAGAAAAAGTGTTATGATTTAAATATTGCTGCTGTACAGCAAAGGATGTGAAGTCACTTCAGCGCATCAGTGCTCTACCTGCAACTGTACAATGGAGAACAAAAACACTGACCAAAAGAACAAAAAAAAGACGTTGACCAATGAAGTTCAAGGAGAGGCGGGCGGGACCGGGAATGTGAATAAAACGATCGGACGGACTTGAGGACTTGAGATGCAGTACCACCGCGGTCCATAAACTAAAACTCTTCTCACAGCCTGATGTTCAACCCGCCTACGTGTTTACTCAATGTTATCCGTCTCATATCGTTCACCTGATGTTTGTGACCGTCAGAGCACTGCAATGTGAGCGTGTTTTGGATCACGCACGCACACACACACACACAAACTCACACGAGCGCCTTCTGGCACCCTTCATAGTCGTCTGGGGAACGTGTTGGTGGTGTAGTTGTTTTTCTTTCGCTCTTGCCGACAACCCTTTCAAAGATATTGATGGTACACGACCGAGCAGCCGAACACAAGTGCTCTTGGTTCGATGTCACTGCGGTTGCCGGTGACCTGTATATGTTTTTAGCAGCAAATTGGATTTATCTGTAAAGTTTTTCCGATGACATGATGACACAAGCCACAATCACTGAATATCAATTAAGTATAAGAAGGAGACATTTCTTAAGGGTGTAGGTCTACCGACGTTTTTTTGCAAGAGACTGCTGCATGTGTTTTTACAGTTTTTTAACCCAAGACCTCATCACGCAAGCTTTGAGTCATTGCAGTTACAAACAAGTTTTCCTTTACCTCCATGGATGCTGTAGGCTATTGTGACTATGCTAAAGGTTTTTTGGTTTCCTGTTCTATGAGAAAATAATGGTTTCTTTATGAACATTAAGACTAGTGGAGGTACAGCATAGGGTTGGTTTGTATATGAGATGGCAGTTATGATTGTTATTCATAAGACGTTGCTGTGTTATGAGATCAAATAATAGAGATCAAAGAGATTGCTATAGTGATAGACCATGATGTCTGTCTTTCTGCAAAGTTGAATTAATCATCCGCAAAGTAAGAGAGATATGTGGGTTTTGAATCTGTCTACTCTGACACAAAATGCACTGTATATAAATCACCCATATCAGTTGTGTGTGGAATGCATCAACCAGGACTATGTTTGAGCATTTACGTGACAAATTATGCTACAGTGCTATTGTTATGATACAATATAACATGACAGTTGACTTTATTTGTTTTTTTTCGGGAGTTTTTCTACTCATATGTTCAGAAGCGTTTTAATGGGACAACGGAAGCTTGGATTAAAGTTTGCAGTGTGCAACACTGTTTATTATAGTTCCAGGACATCATATTCTTTTTTTTTTCTTTTTTTTTTCTAGTGTGGAAACGCTGTAAATAAGATCATGATGAAATAAATTATTCTATTTTGTAATTGTTTTTTAGTTGATAATTATTCGAAAACTTGACAGGGTTTCGGTGAACACCGACAGCAGCCCTTGCAGTTTGTTAAGCACAGCAAATAAGGATTAGCACCATGTTTTGGATTAGCATTCTGAAAAAAAGAAGAAACAGTAACTTTGTTTTGCCTTTATCGCATTTTGATTTGATTTCTTCTTCTCGTGATGTCTGAAGCTGGAGCGAGTGAAGCGGTGTGTTAACCTCAGCGTGTAGAGATGATATGCTCTGTTTAGCCACAACAGACAAAGAGATGGAAGGGCCTGAGGGGAGAGGGTTTAAATCAGGGACACACTGACCCGGCATCAGTGTGTTTAAAAGCTGGTGAGGGGGAGACGCACAGGGGTTGTGTCTGGATAATCTCCTTATTCCACACCGGAAAACATTGATCTGCAGTGAAGGCCAAAGCTAAAGAAACGAGGCGCCAACGCAGACAAAGAATGAGGATGTTCAAGTCCTGTCAGTCTGTTCAGAAAAACAAAGTTGTTTTCATGGATATGTTTTTTTAGCTTGCTTCTAATTTTGGGATAATTGCCCGTCCACGAACGATACAACTGTCGATTTAAAAATATATTTTATTCTGAATTAAAAAAAGTAAAGTGTTGTTAAGAATTTGGATTATGGGTGTTGCTTATAAGGTGTTGTTGCCAAGGTTTGACATGCAAATAATCGTTCTGAGAAGACACAAATTAAATTATTTCACAAAGCATCGGAAGAAAAAATCTTTGACAATCAGAATTTTCCATTCCTCAACCGACAATTATATCAATAGCATCGTACAGTATGAAAAAGTGCACGTATGGTGAAAGAGCAGGTATACTTTGGGTTGTAGGACGCAGCTAGTGGGAAGTGGAACACTGCAACATCCTGACGAATTATTGCCATCGTCCTTAGAACATTCCATAGATATCTACCCTAGTCATCCTATTATTGAACTGAGAGATATGGGGGGGGGGGGGGGTTGTGTAAAGTGGCTCTATAATTCAACGACACCTGGGTCAGGCATTACTCTGATGATGATGGGATGATTGCAGGGGAGTTGCACCAGACGATTGCTATGTCGGGGAGGTGGAGATGTTATTATCTTTGCAGGGAATCTCAAGCCTTTCAGTGGTGAGGCTGGGGGGGGGGGGGGGTTATAGCATGGAACTTACTTCAGGGCCCTATGCATCCCCGCTTCCAGAGCATAGACCTTTGTGACTCCCCCGTGGCACAGAAACAATCTATTTGATGATATATGGCGTTGTAATTACAACCCGTAAAATGTCCTTGTCTCCCGTGCTGTTGCCTCCCCAGTCAAATATGTTCCTCGATTGCTTTATATAAGATCAGTCAGAAAAATGATATCTAATAATGATCAAATGATACTTCTTCTATTTAAAAATAAAAAAATAAAAAATCGTGGTGATAAATACAACAAATAACTTGGCAATGCCTTCACACCAGGGATGAGGTTCACGCAGCCGCGGCCTATGGGATTGCGGCGAAGCCTCCGTTTCCTTAATGAATTTAGTAATCAGCCTCTCTGACGATGGGTCTCCGTTGGAGGTCTTGACAGCAGAAGCAGAGGACTCTGGGTCCGGCTCGGGGATCAATACGGACCCCCTCGACCCCGGGATATTGTTTCATGGCTTCATGATTGTTATTTTGTTGTGATGTTCTGCTGGTTATTAAGTCAAGTCTCCCTGCGGATGTTGCCGCTGCCATTCGCCCCCAAAGTCAGTAAGTAGCTTATTAGAGAGAGAGAGTGTGTGTGTGTGTGTGTGTGTGTGTGTGTGTGTGTGTGTGTGTGTGTGTGTGTGTGTGTGTGTGTGTGTGTGTGTGTGTGTGTGTGTGTGTGTGTGTGTGTGTGTGTGTGTACACACACACACACAGAGCGCAGTGATTTTATAAGACACTATATGAGTACAAATGTAATCACTTGTAATGACAAGTGTAGACTCGCTATAATTTGGTTTGTCCCTAGGTTCTGAGAGCCTGGGAACCACTTTTAAGAATATTCAATATTCTGTCATGGTCAATTAAAATGCAGTGATCATTAAACAAATCCATTCAATGACATGATGACAGAAAAGGCTTTTATCCACTGGGGCTACTCTGATGGAATATCTAGCCAACTTAAAAACCAATACAGACGTTATCTGCAGCAATCAACATATAAGATATAATTATTCAAACGATTGCTATTCAACTCTGTTCTGTATGATCTCCTGCCAGACATGTGACTTCACCGTTTGTATGTGAAGGGCAGTGACCGGGTACTTGGTTATGCATGGTCTTTGCTCCATGATAATGTTCACCCATTCACACATCCCGTCCTCCATGAGCTGCCAGGGACCACCTGCGGATGTTTGACATATGCATCAAGGTGGAATCATCAAAAAACCGAGCTCATTGGGAAATGCTCCTCATAACATTTGACAAAATAACGCTTGCCTGGTATTGTTTTGATACCTCAATTATCAAAGCGTTATAATTTAGGTAGATTAAAGACAATATCCGTGTTTATGCATGTTTTATACATTGATAAAAAATGACAACGAAATGCATGCGTATTGCAGAAACTACTGGCCCCTTGCTGATAGCAGCCTCTGACAATTTGCAGACTAGGCCTTTAAGAGGCCATTAAAGGGGCGTGACCAGGAGCACGAGAGGAGCAGCCGACACAGACGCTGAACTGAGTTATTGCACCGTCTGCAGGCTTTGCCACTGAAGATGCGCTCACTGTAAATCCTACGAGCCACGCAGCACACTCGTAGGGTAAATAGTGTCCAGGACAGGGGTCTGGTTTCTCTTATTTAATATAATTGTGCGTGCTTACACCGGACGTGTTTGCGGCTTCTGCTCCTCGCTGCGTGCGCGCTCTCTTTGTGAACCTGCTGAGCGAAGCCCTCGCGCTCTGGGGGCTGCCCGGCTTTCTGAATGGGATGCGCGGTGGTGAGTACACGCTTCTTTGATTACTGGACTACTTACACACTTCCTTACGGGAGTCGGAATCATTTTTCCGTTCTTGTGTTTTATAATGTGTCTAAAACTGGTATCTTTTTCAATTCAATGTTTTGTCTGGTTATCTGGGATCAAAGGAAGCCATCGCGGCTGTAGCTTATTGTTCCCTGCTGTGCGACCCACCCATAATTGGTCCATTACTGCCATGATGCGATCAAATCAGAGATGTAGCCCACCCTTTTTTACGCTACATTGATCAAACATGAAGCTTGGTGTTCCATTGTAGTTCAGATGATGGATGTGATGCTACTATAAGAGTGCTATTTGAGACACATTGGTCGTGTGGCGTTACCAAGGAAGCTAACCTTTTGTTTATGATATCACATGTGATATTAGCATTGACTGTTTAACATTATATTAGTCTTGCATGCAAAGACTTTTTTTCTGATCAGATACACTATGCAATTAGTTTAGATTGAAAACCGAGCACTTTAATTTCACATGATTGTAGTCATCCCAACAATAGACCAGAATCGAGAGGCCAGGAAATGCAAAACTCCCCCACACGCACACGCATACAGAAGGCCAACATAGTCCCAGGACCTCATTAGCTGCAGTCCTTTTCATATTTCTGGTCACCATGACTGCAATTATGGCTGTAACATGTGCTCATTATCTGTGGCGATAATGCAGTGTCTCAGTGCTTACCACTGTCCACGGCCACTCAAATGATAACAACTCGAGTGCAAACGTTGGAAGAAAGGGAGGACCTTATCAGGATGTCCTCTCTACAGGCAAATCAGTTGGTGTTGTGTTCTTTAAAGGTTTTAAATATGGCCTTTTGTACTCTTCCCCTTATCCTGAAGAACACAGGGGGTTTTCATTTCATTATTTTTTTTCTCTCTGTGATGTCAAACTGTTCTGTTAGTGGATGACTCTGCAAACACAGCTGACAGGACGACACGGCAAACAGGCCAAAGTCTTCGCCTGCCAAGGCCTTGACATGGCGCTGGCACATCTCCCTCGCTTTCAGAGAAGCGGCCTGTTGCCTCCACTCCCACTCCCAAGCTAACAGGGCTCGGATCCTTCTTGGTTTCCCCTCTGCCTCTAATATTGCAAAGTGTCTCGCCGACTTAACGAGAAGCGTCTGTTATGAGCCAGAAGGTGAAAGTCAGACCTCCACCACAAGGCTGTGGGACACCGTGCCAAGTGCAGTTCTTTGGGCATTGTACGGCGCTAGTATTGTTGGCCCGAACCCAGGCAGAACAAAGAATCTACTTAGAGGTTGCTTTGAGTTTTGGTTATTGGATATTTGCTGCCTTTCATTTACCTAAGATAATCATTGTCTCACTCTCTGTGTGCGGAATGCTTAAGTAGTACTTGAGTAAGTGTTTTATTTGTTGGCCTGTTTCCTGCTTGAACATGTCTTTGGGACTCTGTCATGTGTTTGTGTGTGTGTGTGTCCACTCACATTCCAGGAAATTCCTATGTAACTATTTTGCCTGTTTGAAAATGTCCCTGAGGAACGAGAGACACAGATGATGGCGTATTTTACAGAAGATGGTGATGATGGGTTGTAGTGATTGCTTAAACGTCTTGGCTCAACTCCTGACCCCGGGCGGTACATTAAAATCTTCAGAACCCCACACTCCCAGAGTTTTGCACACTTAAGTGATCTACATTAGTTCAAAGTAGTGACTTTAGCTATAGTACAAGGCAGTAAGGCACAGACTTTTTTCACATAACCTTGAATAACCGGAAAATTCCAAGCCTGTCGTATTTCAGGGCGTAAATTCTTGTTTGTTCCTGCGTCTTTTGTTTTCTAGTCTTTCCCCACGTTGCACATTGTGTCTCTCCCCCCCCCCCCCCCCCCCCCCCCCCCCCCTCCCCGCTTCATGCCGTGGTGTTTATTCCGTACGCCGGCCAGAGGAAGTGTTGACTCAGTCACCTGCTGATCCGCCCCGTCGAGTCCTAATTCCAGTTGTAGCAGTGGTGCAAACATGTTGACTGACTGTAGTTGTTGTTGTTGTTTTTCGTCCAACAACTAGGCCTGAAGAACCAGTTCCCACGAAGCCACTTCTACCTCTGCCTATGACTCCACAGTTAACGCTCTTTTCATCTTCGTAGCAGCCTGGGGAAGGTTCATGAGGCCTACTCTTCTTTTTAAGGGGAAAAGACAAAAAGAGAAGGTCTGGGAGCAAAGGTACCCAGAGTGTTGCTCCGTGAGAGGTTCTGAGTGATGTTTCTTTCTAATCTTTCGCCTCTAACCTTCCCTCCGCCTGGAACGTCGCGCTGCAATAGCACTCCTCGTCTCCCGCCTGTAATTAGCGCCCCAGCGCACTTTAGAGAACGGATTCCGAGGTTTTCCACACTCTGTTCACTCAGAGAAAGAAATGTTTTAAAAACTGTCGCAGCCACTTCAGTGCTGTGGTGAGTCACCAGATAGAAACCCTTCCTGCCTCCCCCCAGGTGATGAAACGGTTAACACCTGGGCTGCAGCCGATTCACGTTTCAGCCGTGACTTATGTGTCGCAGAACAGGGACTGGGTGTTGTTAGAGTCACTACTAAAGAGTGAACCATTGATGAACTTTCATCGTCCGGCCTACAGTTCACGTGATGAGCTTGTTTTATTTTTTTGGACCGATAGGAAGCGTGTTTGTTTGGTCAGTCGGACGATTCACTGCGCCGTGTTTATGTTGAGAAGTCCTCCAGGAAGCAGAGATGTTTCAGCAGATCTGCCGGAGAAATGGGAGAAGTTTGGTGGCTCACACTCTCCCTGCCCTTCCTGTGGACACATTCCCTGTAACCTAACAGCGACACAGAAACACACACGCACACGCACACACAAACCATGTAGGGCAGCGCCACAGGCAGATCATGAAGGCCGTCCATGTGTGTCAGCAGTAGCGATTGTGTGTGTGCATGTGTATGCCTTGGCCCGTGACTGATGAATAAACCACGTAGACTCGGTTTTCCTCACTTGGCAGATGCTTCTGACGATTCATTTACATTTTCTTGAGCACGCGGCTGCAAGTCAAAAGCCATCGTAAAGTCTTGGGGGGAGAAGAAGCCTGGGAGGAAGTTGTTCGGTGGAAGAGCAGGTGACTGGTGTGGCTCTAACCTCATTCCACCTCTGAAACCGTATCGGCAGCATTGAGTCGTTATTTCGAGGGGCTGCTGTTCTGTCAGTGTAATTCTATTCCACACTCTCGAGCACTTCACTACCAGCCGGCTTTCTCTTACCATTTTCTTTTTACCCCCTCGGCACAGCTCTCTGCAACGCCACTCTGTATTGACACACCGCAACTCCCCCACACCGGGATTACGGTTTGATAGCGCAGAGTTGCCAAGAACCAAGCTTAGCCATGCCAGCCGGGTGTTTTAAACAGAGTGTTGTTGGTTTATTATCGATTTAGTGTCGCTAGTTTAGAAGAGTTCTTGAAGTTCTTTTAAGAAAACCAAACAGTACCGCGCTGTCAAATCAATCTCCACGTTTTGCTTCATCCAAAGCGCGGCGAGCAGCACCTGGTCTGCTGCTTAGCGCCAAACGTTTTGTGTGTTTCCTGTATTCCCCCCCCATAAACTGCCCCTGAATGCGGACAGGAATGGAGGAGACGAGGGGAAGTTTGGTGTGGTGCCTCGGGCAGTGTTGGCTGTAAGTTACGAGAGCTGCAGGGCGACTGGGGGGGGGGAGCAGGGTGTCTGGGCAGCGGCAGGAGGGTCAGCCCGGTACATCTTCGCTGTTGCTGGGTTAGCGCCTCAGGGCGGCTCTTCAGCCCGGCCCGCATTCATCTCATTGGCCGTCTGCCGTCTTTTATTTTAATGCGGCTGCTTCCCTCCTCTGAGCATAATCCGATCCATGGACTTTTACCTTTCTTCCGCCCGCGCTGACAGTGACTCGGTTAATTGCTCTCTCTGGTTCTTTTTTTTTGGTCTGAATATGCCGAAGGTAATGCGCCTTCAAAAGATGGGGCTTGCTGCGTGTTTTCAGTCCCACAAAAGCTGGTGCCGTCGTGTGATTAAGGCTGAAGCGCTTGTGTGTGTGTTATGCGCTTATTCCCAAAAAGCGTTTTTCTTCGACTTCAAAGACAGAACCTCGACCTAAGGGAGCCAATTTAAGAGGCAGGCACAATCCCATGTCTTACTTTTACCCCTACGCCCTCCTTTCGTGTGCCCCTTGCTTACTGACCTGCCCCTCGAAACAGAGTTACAAGGCTTGGTGTTAAATCTTCACCTGGGAAGTGGGACAACCCTTCTGAGATCCTGCCACGTCAGCAGTTGTCCTCATCGGTTGTCATTTTACGATGACACGCAACGTTTGTTGCCAGACATTTGGAATCTCGAAAGGCCACATTCAGCTCTGGGGTTTTCTGTTGCGTGGGCTATAGGCCTCCTTTGTGCCTCGGAGAAACATCCGTTTGGAGGCTCCATGTACCCCTTCCGCTTGGCTCTATCCCAGCTAGGATCGGCATCGGCACACACTTCCAATACCTATGGCCATGCATTCCTGGGTAAATGTAGCAAGGCTAAGCGGTAAGGGCAAGGGGTGAATTGGGATGGGGTCGTTATCCTGACCTGATACTGAAGCTACACCGTGAACATGCTACTGCCAGGACTGAGGGAACATAAATATTCAAGCGTGTTGCTGCTGTTAATGCTCACGCTGAAAAGACCGATATTATGGATAGTGCGTGCGTTGTTACATTAATTAGTATCATTCTAACATAACCTTTACCCCTTCCAACTCTTGAATTTTAACATTAGGATGTGCTAAAATCCTATTCTGTATAAACTTATATTTTCTGACCTGGGTAGAGTTACATCAATCCTATTCAGTATACATTTATTATTTCTGACCTGGGTCAGAGCACCTTGGGTTAGCACCGAGGTCCAACATGCCTACGGGGCTACTTTGATGTTGGGAAGGTCAAATTCCCTACAAGCAAGCGCTCTGGGAATGTCTACACACACACACACACACACACACACACACACACCTTGTTTACATTGATACTGAACAATTGAAAAGCCATTTGTATGTTGCACCTAGAGAGGTCTCGCTTCCTCTCTCTAATTGAAAGGTGTTAAGCTACTTTGCATTTGCATTGCCGCTGTAGCCACAATGTCTGACGCTGAGGCCATGCCAATCTCCTGACTTTGATGTGGAGATACCTTGAGCTGTCTTGCCTCCTTATAGTTGTGTCCACTTCCCCCGTAGTGTATTGCAAATTAACTTGGTCTCTCGCGCCATTGCCAATCCTTGCCCCTCCTCAATTCTCACTCCCCTTTGTTTCCTTTAGTTTTTTGATGCCCATTTTTTGTTGGTTCCTCTATAAGAATCATGTCACCCGTGGTTAATCGCTGCCTACGTCTTCCCCTGATCATAGTCTCTATTGAATCAAATACTTTGCCGGCAAAAAGTGCCCTCAAATAAATAGTTTTCCATCAAATGCACACACATTAGACCCAATGGATTTCCACACAAGCACTGTGGGTAGATAAAGAAGGGATCAGTCATCGGATAACAGCAATTACACATGCAGTCCGATCCTTTGAGGAGTAAGAGATTTATCTGGGCTAATTATTTCACAATAGCCATCAGCATGTAGCATAGCCCTACACGCCCATTCTGTGTGAACAAGGCCAGCGGCCATCTTGGCTGATGTGTGTGTGTTTTGGATGGCCGTGTTTGCTCGTGCCTTGCTGTCCTCCCTGGGCTATGTGATTGGGGGATGTGATTTCCACTACTTGTCCATGGGGCGGTTGTTTTTATTTTTTCCTGAATGAGCTGTTTAGCCCTGCTAAGTGAGCTTGGTGGCAGTCCCTCCAGAAATCATTTGTCTGCTTAATTGCTGGAACATATTGGTGACTGTTTAAGATCCCGGAGCACATGCATCAACATGTTATTCCTTTCAGTTCACCCACTGTACAGTCGCTCACCTCATAATACTTTTATTTTGCCCCCGTTTCGATGTCTGCACTGCATGTGTGAATTATCTTTTTATATATTTATATATATATTAATTATGCAGTTTTACCTGACACATGGCCAGCATATCAAAGATCACTGCTGCAATCGCTTGCAACACCTTTTTAAAAAGAGTGGATCATGAAATATCTTTTATATATATACATCATGGATCAGATGTCATCATGAATCAGATATCATCCAGTTCCATCTCCATGCGACGTATTATGAATCATGATGATGGCTCCTCTCTTCTGAATAATACAAACCCCCGGTCACCCCCCCCCCCCCCCCCCCCCTCCCCCCCTTTAGACATCTCGGGTCAGACATCTCTTCTCTCCAGGTCAGCGACTCCAAATGGGACAGGCCAATCCCATACCAGGGTCCCCGCCCCGTCCTCTCACACCCCATTGGGCAGTAGAATATGCATTTAACTGTTGATGACAAGCACGCTCAATGCTCTATTAGGCAAGTTGGCCATTCGTCAAGTCCCAGGTGTGTGTGTCGTCCAGTGTAAGTACTTGATTTGGCATAAGTGCGGAAGGGGATCTTGAATACAGATTTTGAAGAAAATGGTCTTCTGCCCTTTGTGTATTTCATCTATCAAGTCAACATATTATATTCTTTTAAACCCCCTATAGGGTTGTACATCGTTTCATCACTTCCAAATAACCGCCTCAGTTTTTGACTCATATTTTTGATCATTACTTCATAATTTATCAGGAAATAATTTGTCATCAGGGGATATACATTTGCAGTGACGCAACTTCTCTCATGAGAGATGTTGCAAAAAACAATGTTTTGATTAGCCTAGATTACAGTGTATTTACGTTGCTTTTAGGATCCTACATTACTACCACTCTCTCTTGAGTTCTCTGAAAGAGGCAGAAATCAGATGATGCATTCCGATGTTCAGGGCCAGTAGCCAACGCATGTGGTCTTATAACCCGGTCCTCATCTATAATCCATTTTGGTCTGCGGGACAAATTCTATATAAGGAAGCGCAAATGACACCCGGATTTCCCTATTTAACTGGGGAAACATTTTCACAGAACCTTTGGGGTTTAAGTCCCACATGGTAATTTTGGTGTCGCCCACACGGATTCTTCCCTGTTACTACGGCACGCTGTGGATGAGCCTCGTGGGTTTGGGTGTGTGTGTGTATATTTCGTTCACATAAAAGTCGGCCCGCAAATGTATATCCTCGGCGCAAAATTAGAGTGGTCCGACTCCCCAGGGGGCGACCACTGCTATTGATAAAGGAGTTATGTGATCTATAAACAGAGTTCAGATTGGGTTCCCAGGACGTAAATACGCTGGGGGACGCCTGGAATGTTCAGAGTCTTCTTTTTCTCTTTCTCACCGAGCCGTCTCTCCCGACCGCCGGACGGGAGCGGGAGGCGTGTTCTCGTATACGTCTTAGAGTCGTCGAGTAATGTGAAGCGTTCTCGTGTAGTTCACGGCCTCCAGTTGTTTGCACTCCTCCGTCGGCCTTCCACACCAGACACGGCGAGCCCTTCACAAAGGCCGTAGGCCGTCAAGCAGAACGGGCAGTCAGAAGGTCAAGGCCCTGCGGAGCCCGGGGTGGGGGGGGGAGCGCTTGTTGCTGTTGTAACTTTTACTTTCTCTTTTAATCACCAATTAGTGTTTTCTTGTGTTGATGTGCCCTTGTGCATTTCACTGCTGTTGTGCGAGTGTTTGTAAAGCTGTTTTAAGGGATAGCCCCCCTCGCCTGCTCTCTCTCTCGCTCTCGCTCTCTCTGAGAGACCCGGCAGTTCCCACGCTTTGTGGCTGCACTCTCAGGCCCCCCTTACCCAGGCCCCCCTCCCTCATGTCTTCGTTCACATGAGCACGTAGAGCTATAAATACAGTGGGACTCCTCCTGAGTCGGCCAGGTTCTGCCCCGTATCGATGCCCCGTTCTAACGGCCCAGACGTCCTGTTCTACGTTGAGCTCCAGCTGGGTTTGAAACAGTCGTGTTTTAGATGACAGCGGCGCTGTCGGCCTCCCTCGTGTGTAAACATGTAACGCAAAAAAGGAAAAGATTAGACGGAGCCCCTTGCGGTTTTTCCCAGCCCGAGATGTTGGGTTTTGGGAAGGAGGCGTAGACAATTTCACCCTTTCCCTTCACTTTCATCTACAGGCTGCTGTTGTCGTTAGTTTCTCTCTCTCTCTCCGTTCCCTTCGCTGCCACCCAGAAGCAACGTGGTAGAGAACATAGTGCTTTTTTCCCCCCTCGCTGTGAATTATGCCTGCTCGACTCCCTGTCTTTCCATAAACAACAATCAGTAGATCGTGCTGATTCCACAGTAAAAGTTGCGAAGGAGAAGGCGTCTTTGTGCTGCCGTTTCTCTTGAGCTCGCCCCATATGGTCAACTTTATCACAACACGTCCCCCCAGACTCATGTAAATGACTCTGCCCACCACAGCAGGGCACTATAGCCCCTGCTGTTTGCTGTTGTTTCAGTTCTTAATCCCCCGCTCTTAACTTTTAGTTTTGGGTATAATGCCACAACCCCAAGTGCATTGGGTGTTTTATTCAAGCCTATGCACATTCCCAGACTAATGGATGGGAATCGGGGAGCTAAAGAATTAAAGGAGCGCGTTTAGCGAAGGCCGTCTCTCTGCCGCTCGTTGAAACATAAGGGAGCCATGTGTTGCAGGGTTTTAACGGGGCAAAAAAAAACGGATGCTCTCTGCTGCCCTGCAGCCAGGAAGCACTTCCGCAGAGCTAGCTAGTATGAGGCGTTTGCCACGGAGACCGTGTGTGTGTGTGTGTGTGTGTGTGTGTGTGTGTGTGTGTGTGTGTGTGTGTGTGTGTGTGTGTGTGTGTGTGTGTGTGTGTGTGTGTGTGTGTGTGTGTGTGTGTGTGTGTGTGTGTGTGTGTGTGTGTGTGTGTGTTCTGCTGAGCCTGCCCTTTTTGGCGGGCTAACGTCTTGCCTCTGGGCTCCTCAATAAATGATGGCGTCCCCCGGGTGTAATGGGGAGGCGATGGGCGATGGTTAGGTGTTGTGACGGCACTAAATGTAAGTAAACATAAGGGGAAGGAAACGGGGGTCGTGCGTCACGCACCGCGCGTCGTAAAGGTGAGCCTAGTCAATGAGAATGAACGAGGACACCCCTTTGTTGTCAGTGTCTGGGCTGTATTTCACAGTAGCTTTGGATATGCGCGCTAGACGGGCACTCAACCCCCACTAATGGAGAGGGAGGGCCCCTGTCAACGACCACAGATAAAGCGTTATTAAAGGCCGCTTTGCCAGCTCATTGTGCCTCTCTAATGCCATCAACAGCGGGCATTCCAGCCTGATAATTATTGGACATTTTTCCCTGAACGCTCAGCGAGTCAACATTTCTCAATCCATTTTAGGTTGATTTATTTTTGGAACTTCTCTCTCTTCGTTTATCAGAAAATAGACTTTTTGCATCTTGTTTTTCCACAACCCGTGTCATTTTTATTTCACATTCACTTGTCGCCCACCCAGCATATCTTAGCCCTGTTGTTGACGAGCGTAATAATAATTGATGGTTCCACAGCAACACTTTGTAATTAGCGGAATAGTTTAGATTCCTTGCAGAGTCGCGCTGCTATTGATTTGAAAGCGCGTCTCCAAATATGTGAGCACAGTGCTCGCTGTGAAAGTAGGCCAGTGGACACACGAGCTACGAAGCCCAAGGACTCTGCGTTCCCCCGAGAAGCCGTGTAGCTCGTATGAAGTATTGATTTGAAAGGCTCTTTTTGTTGTGTATTCTGATACAGAGGTCCACTCACGCTCACGGGACCTCTTAGTTTCCCTTGAGAGGTCTTCGGTTTATGGATTTTCATCGCTAATGTGCTTTCAGTTCACTTTGTGATCACATTAAGATGATGTCAATTCATCAACACTTCAAGGAAGATCCTTTAGGGGAATTTAAAGTCATCGTTTTTTTGCATTCCTCTCAGTCCGTCTCACACCGTCTCCCCCATTTTGTTGTCTCCCCTCCCCCAGGTCTACAGCACAGCTGGCATTGAGGAACAGGACGGTTCCGTCGGGACGCCCTAAAGTGGAGACGACCTACAAGGTGGAGAAGGACAAAAGGAGCTGCTTTTCTATTTAAAACCGAATCAAGAATTCCATGTTATAAACGGAACCACCACCACCACCCAACTCCAGCCCCGCCCGAACTCCGCCCACCCCGCCATGCCCATCCTCAAGCAGCTGGTGGGCTCCTCCCAGACCAAGCGGCGCTCCCGCATGGACCTGACCCGCGAGATGATCAGCTCGCCGCTCGGCGACTTCCGCCACACCATGCACGTGGGCCGCAGCGGCGACGCCTTCGGAGACACCTCCTTCCTCAGCAGCCGCTCGGGCGAGCCTGCGCCGCCGCCGGAGACGCCCCCGGCCTACCCCCACTCGCCCCGCCCGGGCCTGCTGTCCCGCACCTTCCGCAGCAGCAAGCGCTCCCAGTCGGTGACCCGCGTGGACCAGCGCGACGGGCTGGCCTCGCCCGGCGGGCCGTCCCCCGCCCACGTGAAGAACGCCATGTCCCTGCCCTTCCTCAACGACGAGGACTGCGTCGACGGCGTGGCCACCCGCAGCCTCACGTCCAGCCCCTTGAGGCACGTCGGGGGTAGCGGGCGCGCGTACAACGGCAACGCCGCCGCCGCCGGGGCGTGCCAGGGGCTGGAACTGGAGGAGAGGAGCTTCGGGGAGCTGACGGACCTTCCGGAGACGGCGACCTCCCCGTACCGGGGCGGCGGCATGAAGCGGGCCGAGTCGGTCATGTCGTTCCACATCGACCTGGGGCCCTCCATGCTGGGGGACATCCTGGACGTGATGGAGAAGGAGGACGATGACCTGGGCTACGAGGAGGGCAAGAGCAGCGAGGGCCACGCCTCGCCGCCCCTCAGCACCGTGGGCGAGGGGGACGACAGCGTGGCCGGCGGCGGCGGACTCGGGGGGCCGGGAGAGTTGGAGGCCAACGCCGAGGAGGAGGAGGAGGATGAGGAAGAGGCGAGGCTGCAGAACGACTCCATGCACGCAGGCAGCTCCGTGGACCTGGGGCCCGAGAGCGGGGGCCCGTACACGCCGCAGTACACCCCCGAGGCCCGGCCCAAGCTCCCGCGGCACCTGGACAGCTGCTCCATGTCCAGCTCGGGCTCCGCCCCCGTGGAGGGCGAGCGGCCGGGGGGCGGGGCCTACGCGGGGGACACGGACAGCGCCACCTTCAGCGCCCCGCCCGAGGAGGAGAGCGCCTTCTCGTCGTTCCTGGAGGACGATGACGACGAGATCGGTGTTTGAGGTTGGCACCGGACCCCCCCCCCGGTCCTCCTGTCTGGGTGGGGGAGACCCTGAGCTCTGACACCAACACCACATGTCGGAGCTCTCGCCCTCTCTTCCCATCCCCCTTGTGCATTAATCTCACGGCCGGTCTGACAAACTCACTGGCCCTCTTTTTGAACACTGTGCGAACTGACTTGGGGGGGGGGGGGGGGGGTGGGGTGTGTGTGTAAGGAGCTGCTCGTCAAATATGGATCATTCCCGGGATTAAGCTGAAGGAAGGTGTCGGCAGGAGGCATCGTCAAATAAACACAACTGACACCTCCAAGCTTATTTTACGCCGTCTCCCACCTCAGCCAGAACTAGACTCAAAAGAAAAGTGGACAGTTTCTAACAGCATATGCCTCGGTTCTGTCTGTCCCGATCTCCCTAACGTCGACGGGCGCCTCATCGCAGTGCAGAGAGGTGCTGCTGTGTGAGGGTTCACACCTTCACCAGCGGTGCATAACTTGCCGGGACAAGAGCGGAAACCAGGACTCCACTCGTAGCGACATGTATCCGGAGAGTGCCGTTACACATCTGTCACGCAAGTGCTATGACATATCCTTTTTGCCTTTTTTGTAGTTTCCTGCGCCACTGCTGCCAACCCCCGTGTCCCCTTACCTTGCCTTATAGCTAAACAGTTTACTCTGTGGGGCCAGGCTGTCCTCTGTAGCGTTATTGTGGATTAACAAATGGCCGAGCCACAAGAGCTAATGGGAACGTGTCGAGTGGTGTACACACAAGCACTGGGTGGGGGACAAACCTCGCAGAAAAGCCTACAGGAAACAGCCTACTTTTCCTTTCGTGTTGTTTGAGGTCATCGGTAAGCAGGGCATGATCAGACAGAGAGCAGGTTTGAACTGATGTGAAACAGGCATCTCCTTGCCACCTGTTGTCTGCGGTCACGTTGAAACGGAGCCCTGCTCAAACACCACTTCCTCCCTTTTTCGAGGTTATGAGTGTACATGACGACGAACTGGAACCATGCAAAATGTCTACAACAGATGCTCAACTTCCTGTTGGCCTTCCGGAGCCATTTATGTCAAAGAAAACGCAGGGTTTATAGTTTATGCACAACAACTAGAATACAAAACCGTGCTGCCAATCCGCAAAACCCATAACTCTGGACACTACTTCTGTTTTTTTGTTGTGAGTCCTTTATCTTAAAGTTTGTTTTTGTCTGTATGTAACAAGATACATGGTCTTAAATAATAAAGTCTTTAAAGATTATGGGTTGTTGTTTTTTTTTCTTTTCCTGTAGTCTGCAGGAGTCTGTGTCATGTCAACTTGAGTCAATCTGTAGACGTGTTTAAAACCCAGTGAATCTACGGAAACCAGGCTGAGGGAGGAGAGATTACCGCCAGCGCCACGTCAAGAGACATGAGTGATGTGCAAAGCCAACTTTCTAGTCATAAATAATCTCGGTTACGGGCCTTCCTGTTTTGAGATGCTGTCAAATGTGTCACACTGTCTTCTCGATGATTAATCACTGCTGACTTTAATTTATCAACTGTTGCGGCTTGATGAATACAATGCGTGTTGAATGACATATTGTTCTTTAAACTCGATCCCCTGTAGAGAGGGAAGGATATAATGATGACAGGAGCGGTAGAGGTGGAACTCCACTGACGGAAACATTGGCTATATCGCGTTGGATGGTTTATTCGATTTGTGCACCGCGTTTAGCAGTCGCGTCTGGAACGACTCATGGGCAAAGTGTTTTCCAAAGTTGTGCATTAATGGGGTGTTCTTTTTCTGACACTGTTTTGTATGCCGTTTGACTTACTATTTCGTATCTTTGAAAGAATAATGTATAATTACTGTCCGTGTTCCTTATCTGAAATCACCTATATTTTTCAATAAAATTAATATTGAACATCTGTCAGTCATAGTTTTGTGTATTTTTCTTACCTGTAGCCTATCAATAGTTATGGATACCATTTTATTTTTCTTCCTTGCTTTATTTACTTATTTTCTCAAGGTAACACTACTAGAGGAAGGAAGGAAGCAATCGAGGCCCAGTTGGACAAACTGTTAGGCGCTGGCTGCACAGGAAGTGATTACCCCTGGATGGAGGCCAGCACTTTGGAAGGGATCCAAAATGTAGTTGTGATGGTGAGTTCAATGCTAAACGAAAAATTCGAAAGCTGTCCTTAAACACCACCACCATCAAAATAGTTGATACTCTCTGGCTGATGTCAGGTCGTTTGGCTCTTTTAACAGACACGATATTTATTTTTCAAGAAAGTGTAGCAGTAGGCAACTAGGGTTGTTGTGATGTATTTGAAACATGTTTCAACTACTTTAAACTTCCGAGCATCTTTTTTGTTGTGTTATCGTGTCAGGGCTGAATGTGCCCTCCACATCCCCCTCCCTCCGAGACAGCTGCTCCAGGTCTCCATCAACAAGACCCCTGGGAGTGGGGGGGGGGGGGGGGGGGGGGGTAGTGGCGCGAAAGAGGAGACAGGAAACGGACATCTCTATGTTTTCGTTTGTCCTCCCGTTGGCAGGCGTACAGATGGTTCGTTTACATGAGCGCACCACGGCTGTATTCAGAATAAACGCACCTGATACACTAGTTAAGAGAGTGTGACCGCTGCATTGAAATCACCGTGGTGACCGATGACACGTAGATGCATTTGCGGTTTTTTTTTTTTTATCGTGGTTCATGCAATCGAAACAAAAACATATGATCAACACCCACACTCCACACATTTTACTTTATGCCTGGAAGGTTTTTTCATCCGTCAATATTTACGCATTTTGGTCCAAAGGTCAATCTAAAACAGCGGAACGAGTTTAAAACAGGCCACCTAAATCGATTGTTAAGATCAATAACAAAACGGTGGGGCCATGGATTACTCTTTAGCCTCGGCTTCTAAGATTCATCAGAAGTATTCTTTGTACTTGCGTAGTTGAGCAGTTTATCTCAACATTACCCGCAGTCTGAGTCAGGAAGTCTCTTCTCTCCAGTCGCACCACAAATCGCTCAGGCCACGGTCGTACGCATGGATATCTACTGCCATCCAGTGTTCGTGGAAGGTATCGTCCAGCCAGGGGCGTGTCTGGTTGTTGGAATAGCTTCTATGGGTTAGTATAAATCTGAGCGAAATATTTTACTTGCAATTTCACGAGTAGGTCTATGTGTTTTTAAGTTTTGTATGACACACAGAATTTGTGATCTTCCAACCCCTAAATATGATGAAAACCTAGTATAAAACTAGAAACATATCCCACGTGCCCATGCATAAATATAAATATATATATGTACTTTAAGGGCGGGAACACCCCCTCCACCCCACCCCATCTTCCTCCCTAAGTTGTAATGTGAGTCAGGCGTGCAGCTGCTTCTTTCTCAAAGACCACGGACGTTGGTTCTCCTCCGCGTTAACGGCCTCGCATGCCGTTTTCCCCCTTTCTGAATTCCAGCCCCTTTCTGAGACTCGCACTCTGTTCTCTCCCTCACTCGGCCAATGGGAGGCGCTCTGGGTCTGGACGTTCTTATTCCGAGCCAGAAGCCCCCCGCCACCGCCCCTCCGCACAGACCCCTCAAAAATAAGTTTCCGCCAAATTCCATGAGCCGAAACTCTGCGATGTCTTCCAGCAGCTCAACAGCATGCAGAAATCTGGAAAGCATTAAACAACCTGCCGGTGAGGAGGGGGAACGTGAGAGAGAGAGAGGGAGGATGGGAGGAAGGGGAGGTAAGAGTGGGAGGTTGGGGAGGAGGAGAAATAGAACGCATAATTGTTCAATAGTCGCCTTTTACCTGGCTCTGCTCTCTCTCTCTCTCTGTCGCACACACACACACACACACACACACACACACACACACACACACACACACACACACACACACACACACACACACACACACACACACACACACACACACACACACACCTCCCCCGGCGTTCTCAAGTTCAGACCACTCCCCTACCCTGAGTTACTGCAATCTAAGCAGTCCCAATGTGTGTGTGTGTGTGCGTGTGTGTGGAATTATTCCCCCAGTGCCATTTTATTGGTCATAAACAAACAAGCATTTCTCTGCTGTGTAGTTTTGCACCCAGGGAACCAATAGGGGCTGTGTGTGTGTGTATCTGAGTGTGTGAGAGAGGGGGAGCATGTGTGTGTGTGTGAGAGAGGGGGAGCATGTGTGTGTGTGTGTGTGTGTGTTGGTTGAGTGGTGCTGTGGTAGGGTGCTGGCTGGCGAGCTCCGGGGGCCAGGCCAGCTAGATGTGTGTGTGTGTGTGTGTGACGGTCCAGGCGGGACCGTAGCCCCCCCCGAGGGCGATTGCGTCCTCCGTTCCCATGTTTGAATGAGCACGGTGAGGGAGGCTGTAGGCATCTGGCGCTGCCGGCCAGCGCTGCAGGTCCTGGGTGGGACAGCCCCCATGGGAGACCCCTACAGTCTCCAATGACACACATTGGAGACTGTAATTTCGAGAGGCGGTCATTTCGGGTCTCTCAGCAGGAGAAACTTGCAGGCATGGAAAAAAGTCTCACTTTGCCATGGAAGTAGGGTGCGTGTGTGTGAACTGTATCAAAATAACGTCTATTTTCCAATCGTGTCCTCGCATGGAAAAAGGGGGCCGACATTATTTTTTTTTTTAAGGGGAGGAGGGGGGGTTAAAACCACAACGGGTACTAGTGTGAACAGGAGTGGGGAACACAAACATTCCAGTACCCAGCCGTGACCTTTTGACCCCTGGAGCTGGGGTCTGGAGCGATGGCAGCAGAAGACCACACACACATGGTGTTGTGTGTGGGGTTTGGGGGGTTGCAAACCCCCTTTCTGACCCTCCCCCCTTCAGTGAAGAGATGTCTGGGTTGTGAATTCAGAGGGGAAAGGGGGGAAGGAACCGGGTTTATTTGGGGAGAACAACGCCTCAGACGAAGCAAGGTTTTCCCCCACAGAGAGACAGACCCTTTTTTTTTATTATTTAATTCCTCTGGTCATTGTGCAACGAACAGTTTCCCTTATAAATCTGCAGAGTGCAGCATAACCTCTTGGATTGCTCTCGATGCTTCTCTCACAAAATTTGATTTTCCATCTGGCTCAGCCAAAATGGACAACACCTTATTTTATTTCTACAATGTATAAATGAGGGCAACGACACCATCAATGCAGACGGTCCCACCGTGGCCCAATGCCGCTCTGTCGTTCTGTCCTCGTCGTCACACCACCACACAGTTCAACAGTCGGGAACTTTCTGGAATCTGGACCTTCTCGCCACAATCTGTGGAACAATGATTCATTGCACACCAGCCCCATCCCCATTTTCCATTTCCATTTTCTGTGTTTGTTTTTTTTTCTTCTGTCTGTGAAACACTCTCTCTCTCTGGCTCTCTTGCTCTCTCTCTCTCTGTCTCTCTGGCTCACTGGTGCTCTGGCTCACTGGCGCTCTGGCTCTGGCTCACTGGCTCTCGCTCTCTCTCGGTCTCTATCTCTCTGTCCATCTCTCTTTCTCTCTCTATCTCTCTCTCGATCTCTCTATCTCTGTCCCTCTCACTCTCTCTGTCACTCTTCATCTCTCTCTCTCTCTCTCCATTTCCCCGCGGGCACGAGGGTGCGGGCACCCTCGTGAGAGTGACCTCGTGAGATTGCCCTCGTGAGGGTGCTTAGGTTGCGCCAGCGCCCAGCCGTGACCAAATGTGTCGGGGCTG
Organism: Gadus chalcogrammus; assembly: GCF_026213295.1. Lineage (NCBI taxonomy): Eukaryota > Metazoa > Chordata > Actinopteri > Gadiformes > Gadidae > Gadus > Gadus chalcogrammus. The sequence continues at coordinate 4,032,442 of NC_079413.1, read as the reverse complement.
GTCAGGGAGGAGTCGAGGGGGAGGAGGGGGGGGGGGGGGGTTTGTGCTGGGGAGGGTGCTTAGGTTGCGCCAGCGCCAGGTTGCGCTACCTCCACCTCTCTCCACTCACTGGGTCTGCTGCTCTCTCTGTGCAGCTGTCACCACACAAAACAAATTGCGCTCCCTAGACCCACTCCATTTCCTCACCACACTCGCACACGCACACCAGCACACACACACACACACACGCAGGCGCACACGCACACGTGCGCGCACGCATGCACGGCTTCAGTCGTGTTCCCATTGCGCTGGTGTTTCCTTCACCATTTCCATGATGTCAGTTTCAGTTAAAGCTGTGATTTAATAATCTTTCCGATTGTGGAGCGTATTTATCATCTGAACCGGTTGACGGATCGTTCATTCACGACGACGAGCCTTTTAGTCCGTTATCGTTGTCGTTTTCTGTTCCTTTTCTGCTATGGATTTTTTCTACCACTCCTGCTGCTGTTATCTACTTCCTGAACGGGTCAATGAAGGCAGTATGGGCCAGGGGCTTGATTCATGGTCCCCCCTGTGGTGCCGCCGGAGTAGACCTCACAAGCTGCTCTCAAAGCGTGGCCACATCCTCGCCAACATGGGGCTTGGCGCCCCCCGACCACGGTTGCGTGTCCGAGACAATGGCGTCCTTGTCCCGGACAGACAGTGCATGCCCACTGTGGTCGGGGGCGGGGGGGGGGGGGGGGGGGGGGGGGGGGGGGGTTGCTGATCATAAAAGGTCACTTCCTACAGGGCAACATTAAACTTTGACCCTTCCAGGCTCGCCCTTTTTGCCTTTTTTGTCTCTCTCTCTGTCCTATAACCGGGACATGATCCGCGATCTGATCCGCGCCAGCCAATCAGGTCGGCCCAGGCAGAGAGGTTGTCAATCATTCCTGAGACGCTCCTTTTAACTTTTTTCCACGGAGATTGACGTGGCTTGGAGTGACAAAACCATAGCCATAAATAAAACGGCATTCCGTCGTTGCATAAAGCATTTCCTCATTCGCAGAGTGTGTCGACGCCAGCTTGTGAGCTCAGACTTGGCACGCCGTTGTCTTGCCGCGCTAACCTCAGAATGTTTCGTATAGTCTTGATGTGTCAATCATCCTGCTTTTTTATTTGTTTGCGTCGCCGGTGTTGTTACTTCTTTTCGTCCGTCTGAAAAAAAAAAAAGTCAGGTGCTTGCTTACGTGGGATCCATGGCTATGATGACATCATGTCAGAAAGCCTTCCGGATTCGAGGTTAATTGAAAGGGGTCCAGTCCGACCCCACTTGTAATTCACTTCATCTCTTACTACAGACTTGGACCCCGTGAGGCTACCGAGCCACGGCTGGGCGCTGGCCTCCTTCTGCTGCATTCCTCCATTAGCTTCATTAGGAACACAGCGTCCAGTGTTCACCACTGACTGAAGCTATCTCTCTCACACACACATACACACACACACACACACACACACACACACACACACACACACACACACACACACACACACACACAATCACACACAGACAATCACACACTGGCAGTACTTTACGTTCCCCTGTTGTTCGTATAGCGGGACTTAAAGCGCCCCCCCGGGCGACGTGCAGAACAACGAAAAATAAATAAATAAATCAGCCTCAATTAAAAAAGTGGGGAGAAGTTCATTGCACTGCAGAGATCGTTAACGGCGTCATAAAAACAGGGCGTGTTGCGTGGAGATTGGATGAGGACAACACTGCGGATTGGAGCCACGGCTTTGGGTGTTAACATGTGGGGAGACATCAGAAATGTACTGTAATGGGTGTGGGTGTCATTTAAAAGCTCCCCAGTCGCTCTCACTCTCTCTTTCTCTTTCATTTCTCCCCTCTTCTCTTCTCATCTGTTCCTCTGTTCCCCTCCCTCCCTCCCTCCCTCCCTCCCTCCCTCTAGTGTGCTTCCCTCTGGGCCGAGCTGGAGCAAGAGATTGGGAGAGGGGGAGGGAAGGGAAGGAGGGGAGGAGGCCCAGTACACTACTGGCTCCCCTCCCAGTCCATTGGGCCAGGTCTGGCGCTCCTCCTCCTCCTCCTCCTCCTCCTCCTCCTCCTCCTCTTCCTCCTGCGGCATCATGGGAACTGTAAAGTTTAAACATGCCAATGCAGGCTGGCAGGCCTGGGACATGTGCCGTGTGTGTGTGTGTGCCGTGTGTGTGTGTGTGTGTGTGTGTGTGTGTGTGTGTGTGTGTGTGTGTGTGTGTGTGTGTGTGTGTGTGTGTGTGTGTGTGTGTGTGTGTGTGTGTGTGTGTGTGTGTGTGAGAATAAAGGACTCTTGGATCCGATCGTCCATTTGTCTCACACGTGTGCTGTCGGACCCTTTCTCTCCAGTTATGGGCTGATTCGGAGATGAGATTTCAATCTCGGCGCCGTGTTTATCTCCTCCGTAAACATTGAGCGCTTGGGCCCGCCTTACCTCGGGCTCTGGCCCTGCACACAGCTGAGCATGAGGCAACCCACTGGTGTTCTACCACTGGGGGGGTGGGGGGAGGGAGGGGGGGGGGGGAGGGAGGGGGGGGGGGGGGCTTCTGGGACGGGGTTTGGGTCTTTTGGCCCGTGGGTATGCCGCTTCGGCAGAGCCTGGTTGAGCTCCTCTTCGCCTCCGGCACCATCTGTGGCTGTTTTACGTTTGACTGACGAAGGGCCGCGACGCTCTTCCTCGCTGAGGGGGGGAAACGGAAAGTTTGAGCGCGCGCACCGTGGGCCGCCGGCAGCACGGAGACGTCGCCACCCCGGACGGTGTTGGCGTTCACGGTCAGCAGGATGCCACTGTGTGTGTGTGTGTTTGTGTGTTTGTGTGTGTGTGTAATGGGGGTCCGGGGGTCTTTTAATGCTGCAATGGTGCTTATTCCATACCATTTCCATTTTGGCATTAGTGTATTGTACTCATGTTTGTGTGTGTGTGTGTGTGTGTGTGTGTGTGTGTGTGTGTGTGTCTGTGAGTTGGTGTGTGTGTGTGTGTGTGTGTGTGTGTGTGTGTGTGGGGGGGGGGGTGTCTGTGTGCATGTGTGTGAGGGAGTGTTTTAGTAATCACCTAAATCTCTTTCTCCTATTCGTCCAAGTTTGCGCTCCTGTGGTGGGGATTACAGCCGGCCAGGAAGTGATGGTGGACGGGGGGGTGGCGGGGAGGAGGAGGGGAGGGGGGGTGGAGGGGGGGGACAGTAGGCTGAGGTCACTGGGCTGTCCCACCTCTGGGAAGGGAGGAGAGTGGAGAGGAACAGAGACAGTCAGCCCTCTGTTATAGCTCTATGCAGCCTCCCCCCCCCCCCCCCCCCCGACCCATGCCCCTTCGCCCCTCCCCCCAAATTGATCTCCCCCCTACGGACCCTCATCAGTCACATCTGGTCTCATCCCACGCTGGCCCTCAATCTCGTGGCCGGGAGATCCCACATCTCGCATTCCACCAGCGCTGTCCACTGGACGCTATCAAAATCTCGCTGCTTTATCATGCAAAAACGCACGCACGCACGCACGCACGCACGCACGCACGCACGCACGCACGCACGCACGCACGCACGCACGCACGCACGCACGCACGCACGCACGCACGCACGCACGCACACACACAAATAAAAACACGCACGGACCAACTCACAGACACACACAGGCACAAACACACAGACATGGTCCATCGCACGCACGCACACACACACACACACACACACACACACACACATGGACCATCACACACACACAAACACACACACACACAAGCATGGACCATCGCACAAACGGACCGGGTACACAGCAACACGTTTTATATTTAAAGGTGGGAGAGAGTCTTGGGGCGTATTGAGAAGGGGGAGGGTGACTGTATGAGCGATCAGCCCTGCATGCCTGGGATGCCTTGGGTGTGACCAGGGTGTCTGTGTGTGTGTGTGTGTGTGTGTGATGGCCCCTCCAGCTGCTGGTTGTCTGTCTCATCTGTGCTGGACAGGCCACCACCCAGACACACACACACGCACACGCACACGCGCACATCCTCATACTTATCCGCACGCAACGGAGTAAAGGGACCTCAGTCCTGCGGTGGAAAGATATCGTCATAGCAACGGAGAGTCTCTTCCAGTCGTAATGCAGTTTGACATTTTTGCTATTTCTGTGCCTTTTATAACTTGGGCAATGATGACATCATGTTGGTTTCGAAATGAGGGGAATCGAGGTTGAAACCACACGAGCTACCAACAAGTTAACGATCAGATTATGAGGTGGTCACAGGACATCTTAGGTGTTGGTTTGGTTCGACTATGAGGTACAGAATATAGAGAGAGAAAATAAAAGGGGTGAAATAGTTTCTTAGGTCGCCACAGAGTTTCGACAGCCTTTCCCCGCACGGCTTGGTCATCTACTTGATTGGATCAGCCCAGTGATGGTGATTCACTGGTGCTGCAGGCCAGTGTGAAGTCCACGCCCTTCTGTTGCATGCTTCAACGTTGAGATCCTCAAACCCTTTGCGTGACCTCAGTGAGTGAAACGGTCTCGGCGGAACAATCGGTTCATTTCCCACGATGCACTGCAGTGTGTCTGATTGTGTCCGAGGAGGAGCAGGATACGAGGACTGTGTATCTTTACTCTGTTACTTTAAGTAGGAGAGTTAGAATGAGTCAGAGGTTTATTGGCACTAATTTGCGTCCTACTTCCACCGGCCGTATAAACATCCGCTCTATCTCTTCGAATTACCGAGTACTCCGTGAAACTATTCTGTGTTTGTATTAGTGTTTGAGTTCTAATGCCGTACGCGTGGTCATTCAGCCAAATGGGCCGACATTAGTTTTCCTCCTAACAAGACCGAAGTGAAGCCGGGAAGCCCACTGTAGCGGGGGGTAATTGCTTTGAAAAGGGTAACTTTATAATGGAAAAACAAAAACGAAACAAGTCCTGTTTTCAATTAAGTCTTTCCACCCCTTCCCCCCATCTACGCAGGAAATCATAGGAGTCTGCTCCAGAGAGTCATACTATATTTCCTCTCTGGAAGTTTACCACCGTGCCTACACCATGTGTAGTCTTACACCATGGGTAGTGCTATACCGTGGACCGGCATTTAACGTGCATTTTCCCACATGTGTGACTTTTTAATCCTGGAAAGAAGAGTTTTTTTCTTCTTTTCTTTTCTTTCCTTTAGTTTTTCAGTTCCACCAACAAATTTAAAAAGACAAAATATAAGGGTGTTCTTGTTTTAACCCCCCCCCCCCCCACAACCCCCCCCCCCAAAAAAAAAAATGTTATCTTTGCCTTGGAATTTTTTAACATTCACATAACCGCACCCAACTTTTTTTTCCTGGTTTTCCTCGTCTTTGCCAGAGCATATGTTTTGAAATACTCACATGGGCGGATCCCGGATCTCATCTGGAATGCATAAAGTAAAACAATACGTCCCAGCGTCTCTCGTCAGTACGGACCGAGTAGGAGTGGGATTACAGTGGGTGGGAGCTCTTTCCTCCACCCAGCTGGAGAGAGCTGGACGGTCGTGGATCTCTTTCCTCCACCCAGCTGGAGAGAGCTGGACGGTCGTGGACGTGGTGGTGCTATTGTCGTTTGTAAAGAATGAGGAAAGAAAGGTTTTTACAATCACTGTAGATCTGTGGATGAGAACTGGAGAACATGGAGCTGATGGTGTTTGAATGGCAGCGGTGGTTGGTGCCTGTTTGTTTCACTATGGTATGGTTCAACGGTGGGGGGGGGGGGGGGGGGGGGATGTACTGGCGCGTCTGGTTTCAATCGCTCCCCTCCTCCCCCCTTTTACAACTCCGGAGGGAGAGAGAGAGAGAGAGAGAGAGAGAGGGAGAGGGAGAGGGAGAGGGAGAGAGGGAGAGAGATGGGTGGAAGTGATAGTATAAGCCATGGTCTGCCCTGGACACACACACACACACACACACACACACACACACACACACACACACACACACACACACACACACACACACACACCCCTTCACACCCCCTGCTCCGCTCTCTGACGGTGCTGTCCCCCTCTCCGTAAACGGGGGACCACTCTCTGCCTCACGCTGCATCCGGGTGGCCATGTAGCGGCGTAGTACGATACAAAACGCACCGGCGTGCCTCCTCCAGGCCCGACCCCCGCTACCCCCAGCCCCCCCCCGACCCCCCCCCCCAACCAACACACACACACACACCCCCACCCACAGCCTCGGGCCTGCCGCGTTTGAACAACAAACCCTGACTGGAGTGGTAAACACGAGGAGAGGGGCATGGCTCCCATCTCGGCTCTGCTGAGTGAATCAGCAGCTGGATGAGTCATAAAGCCCGCCGATGACCCAGAGGACCGGCCCCTTGAAATACCGCTCGGCCCCAGACCCGCTCGGCCTTCATATATTTCCCGTTTTTTTTTTTATTTGTTTTACGCTCAGCAGTCTTATTGATTTATTGCAGGAGTTTAATCTAAAAATGAGGACGAAGTAAACGTTTCCTATAACCTTTCCCCCTCCTCACCTCTTCCCCTCCAGCAGAACCAGCTTATGATTCTTGATCCAGCATCTCATCTTCTGGGGTTCGGGGGCTAAGAACACGCCGGATGACATCCACTCACAAGTCTGTTATTAGGATTCTGTGTACTCATAGCCTAGTGTACATCTGACAGATGGATGGATGCATAGATCTATAATAGACAAGATCTATATTAGACTTACAGATAGAGAGACAGACAGGCGCACCGAACGATGGTCAGATGAATGGACAGATATATCTAGAAACTTTGATTTACCAACAGATAAGACAGATTGGTTTGCTGCTATCTCACAGACATTGACATAGACAGCATCTCTACGGACACAGAGCTCCTGGCTCTTCAGAGGCAGAGCATCCTCCTCTATAACAAGGTGTTGTCAGCACTATACTTGAAAGATATTAGTCGTCCTCACACCTCACTTGGCATGGAGAGCCTCTGGCTGCTTTCCAAGGAAGCCGAGGCCTGCAAACGGTCCGAGTGGCATCTCAGTCTTTTAAGAGATAGCATGCTAACAGGACTTGTGGAAATACACTGATAACAAACAAAAAATAGAATTTACTTGTGGGAATAGCGTTTGGGATTAGCAGCCGCCCGAAGCGGAATAAATTACTCCAAGGTCGTAATCATCGTTGGGAGTGTATCTCAGTCCACTTGATTTATTCACCGGGATAATGGAGTGAGTGTTGAAAGTTGCGGCGGAAATTCACACGTGATTATTTCCTAACTTTTCATTGCCTCACTCCAACGCCAAGGCTCCACCTAGCTATCCAGCCAGCGTATCGCCCGGGTTCCAGGCTAACATCAGTCTGCTGGCCTTTTGCCCCGTGAGATGTGCTCTCTGGGGACACGGACAGCGACAGGAAGCCAGGGGCTAATGATTAGCACATGGCGAGGATCACTATGGTGCCCCGACGTGGAGACGTCATGGCGTGGATCCGTGATTTATTTGCTTGTTCTGATTGCAGAAAGAGAGAAAGAGAGAGAAGGGAGAGGGAGAGTGAAGGGAGGGAGGGAGAGAGAGAGGGAGAGAGAGAGAGGGGAGAGGGAGAGAGAAGGGAGGGAGAGAGAGAGAGGGGAGAGGGGGAGAGAAGGGAGGGAGAGAGAAGGGAGGGAGAGAGAGAGAAGGGAGAGGGAGAGAGAAAGGGAGGGAGAGAGAAGGGAGAAAGAGAGAAGGGAGAGAGAGAGCGAGAGAGAGAGAGAGAGAGAGAGAGAGAGAGAGAGAGAGAGAGAGTGAGAGTGAGAGAGAGAGAGATGGGACCTGGGTCTGCAGGGACGGGTGTCGGGTGTCGTGTGTGCCAGGCCCACTTTATCTGATTCAGCGTAGATCCCTACATCTCGGTCACGGCCCATTGCAGAGCCTCATTGTTAAAGAGGAATGATTTGTGTGCATGGCGGGCATGAACCAGCACAGCTGCAGTGAAAATTGCCCCTGGTTTATGTTTGGTACATTGATCTGCATGTCAATTTGTTTTCTTCTTCTTCTTCTTCTTCTTCTTCTTCTTCTGCTTCTGCTTCTGCTTCTGCTTCTGCTTCTGCTTCTTCTTCTTCTTCTTCTTCTTCTTCTTCTTCTTCTTCAACACACACACACACACACACACACACACACACACACACACACACACACACACACACACATACAAGCCATTGTAGTTATTTGTCCAGCTGATAGTACACAAGCTTTCAAAGATAACCTTGTGCACAGAAAGCATTGGAATGTGAAGGCAGGGTAAATATAAAGTGTGTGTGTGGGTGTGCATGAAAGGTCTCATGCACGCAAGTGTGTGTTTACATGGATATGTGTGGTGGGAGATCGTGTCATTGTGTTTTCACATAGCAGTGCAATGTGTGTGTGAGAGTGTGAGACAGAGTGACTTGTGACATGATACCACTCTGTTTTAGTTTTGAACTTCCACAGCAAGGCCTTGTGATGACCTTTTAAACGTACATTCATCATTTTATATTAAATCAAACCGGCAGAGAATAGTTCACAATTTTGTTTTTTGCATGTATTTATGTTAACACTACTACTAAGTAGTAGTAGTCTAAATTACTAGTAAAAATCCATGAAATATATGTTGAGGTTCCAAACTTGTCTTGTAAGATGAAATTACTAGTCGTTTTTTTCTTTCCATTTTTCCTTCTTTCTTCCATTCTTTCCGGGACACGCCCAAAAAAGGGTGTAGTGATCAGAACTCCATCTGGTCGGGCTTGACGAGACTGACCTCAGTGATAAAGTGTTTCCTCTTGTTCTCTGGGAATTGAGGACGACTCAAGATGTTTGGGGACCCCAGGACACCTTCATCCAACCCTCTACGGAGAGAACGACCTTCACTCTACCTTAACTCAATCCACAATGAAGGCCCTTCCCATTCACCGAGACCGGCCTCCAACCAAACCACACATTTAAAACACCATTAACCAGAGGTCATCATGATGGGTCCACAATGAGTGCTCAGGGGGAACCCCCCTGGGCCGCCCCCCCCCTCCCACTAGCATATCAACCTGATGACACAGGAAGCTCGTTAAGATAAACACAGAGGTCCTCCCTGTATCAATGACATCTGTTCCAGAGATCACCATTTCTTTTCTGGTGTGTGTGTGTGTCTAGGGTGTTGGTGGGGGTAGGGAGAGGCTGGAGGGGGGGGGATGGTTATCCGTCGTATGGACGCCACATGGGATGGTACCGGAACCAGTGGAATGTGCCGCGCTGGGTTAGCAATTTGTGCTAACAGCGCGCAAGTACACTGGGTTCAATGGGCTGATTGTGTGTGTGTGTGTGTGTGTGTGTGTGTGTGTGTGTGTGTGTGTGTGTGTGTGTGTGCGTGTGTGTGGATTAGGCACACATCTGCCCTGGTGGTTCACGCTACAGGGCAGGGGGGACGCCATGCCCCCCCCTCCCCATGCTTATAAAGGCCATGGGGCATCGGCCGGAGTGGGGGAGGGCGGAGGAGAAAGGAAAAGTCATCTTGCAGTGATTTCCCTGTCTCTGTCTGTCTCTCTCTCTCTCTCTCTCTCTCTCTCTCTCTCTCTCTCTCTCTCTCTCTCTCTCTCTCTCTCTCTCTCTCTCTTTCTGTCTCTCTGTCTCGCTCTCTGTCTCTCTCTCTTTCTGTCTCTCTGTTTCTCTGTCTCGCTCTCTCTTTCTGTCACTCTTTCTCTGACTCTGTCTCTGTCTCTCTTAGTCTCTATCTCTGTTTCTCTCTATCTGTCTCTGTTTCTCTGTTTATCTGTTTCTGTCTCTCTGTCGGTCTTTCTATCCCTCTCTCTCTCCGTTTCCCCCCTTGTGCCTCATGAGTATTGGTGATGAACTCCTCCATGGACTTGGGTGTGTTGGATTTGAAAAGACAGTTTGGTCTGGAGCCCCACCCCAACGTGAAGTGGCCAGGATTATTGTCAGGGCGCTGCTCTTGGATTTGTTCACTTCTGCAATCCATCAATTCGACCAAATAATAAAGTTTATGTGCTTCTTGTTCTTGTTCTTGTTTTTGTTCTTCTTCCTATTCTTCTTAATTCTTTCCTGCTGTTACAAAGGGACCGTGTTGATGCCAATACCGTTCTGTTTGAAACAGGAGAAAATCAACTCAAAATAAATCACCCTTGAGTGGTCACAGGTGGCCCCCATCCAACCACTGTACGTTCTGTTGTTTCAGAAATGTGCCAAAACATACCCACAACCCGCACACCCACCACCCTCTCGCTGTTCACACACTTAGTCAGGTCTCCTTCATCATTTATTCCCTCTTTCTGGAAGGTTTGTGACATCATATCACGCCTGAGCGCAGCCTAAATCAATTGGGGGGTAATGCGACCAAACGCATCGGCACATCAAACCGTCCACGCAGTGTCCTCGCGATCAATAAGCAGCTTTCCCCAATCGCCGTGAATCCTGGCGCCGTTGTTATATTTGGGTTTCCATGCGGAAAATTGAAAAAGTTATTTCCTGCCGGTCGATCGATCAAAAGGAAGACGTCTGTGGTCTGTGCGTGTCTTATGTTATATCGATAAACACTTCCCTAATTGCGTTGTTATTGAGCGATGCTTCATGTGGAAAACAGTAATCATCTATCAGCGACTCTGGGCACAGGATGTGTGTTATGTTCAGATGGGAGGGGGGGAGGGGGGGTACGACAGCAGAGCTTGCTGTGATATGGAGCACACCGCGGAGGCCTCTAAAGGCATTTATATAGCCTCTCTGCTGACACCTGTTGTAGCTCAGCCAGTCAGACTAGCT